>NW_027143650.1:0-52123 GCF_026170545.1 Melanerpes formicivorus
TGCTGTTAGGATCTCTCATTTTCCCTTTAGGTTTTACCCCAACAATGTTTTCATTAGTTTCGCTCACTCTCGAAATCAAGCATTTTACAGCAGGTTGGAGCAGCCTGTATCTCAGCACAGGAATAAGGTAGGGAAGAATTCTAAGGCTCATTTTGACTGCCTCCAGAAGTTAGATCAGATGGCAAATTGGATTTGGTGCTAGGTCTTTCCCTTTAGGTTTTTACCCCAACAATGTTTTCATTAGTTTCGCTCACTCTCGAAATCAAGCATTTTACAGCAGGTTGGAGCAGCCTGTATCTCAGCACAGGAATAAGGTAGGGAAGAATTCTAAGGCTCATTTTGACTGCCTCCAGAAGTTAGATCAGATGGCAAATTGGATTTGGTGCTAGGTCTTTCCCTTTAGGTTTTACCCCAACAATGTTTTCATTAGTTTCGCTCACTCTCGAAATCAAGCATTTTACAGCAGGTTGGAGCAGCCTGTATCTCAGCACAGGAATAAGGTAGGGAAGAATTCTAAGGATCATTTTGACTGCCTCCAGAAGTTAGATCAGATGGCAAATTGGATTTGGTGCTAGGTCTTTCCCTTTAGGTTTTACCCCAACAATGTTTTCATTAGTTTCGCTCACTCTCGAAATCAAGCATTTTACAGCAGGTTGGAGCAGCCTGTATCTCAGCACAGGAATAAGGTAGGGAAGAATTCTAAGGCTCATTTTGACTGCCTCCAGAAGTTAGATCAGATGGCAAATTGGATTTGGTGCTAGGTCTTTCCCTTTAGGTTTTACCCCAACAATGTTTTCATTAGTTTCGCTCACTCTCGAAATCAAGCATTTTACAGCAGGTTGGAGCAGCCTGTATCTCAGCACAGGAATAAGGTAGGGAAGAATTCTAAGGCTCATTTTGACTGCCTCCAGAAGTTAGATCAGATGGCAAATTGGATTTGGTGCTAGGTCTTTCCCTTTAGGTTTTACCCCAACAATGTTTTCATTAGT
Source organism: Melanerpes formicivorus (assembly GCF_026170545.1). Classification (NCBI taxonomy): domain Eukaryota; kingdom Metazoa; phylum Chordata; class Aves; order Piciformes; family Picidae; genus Melanerpes; species Melanerpes formicivorus. The sequence continues at coordinate 990 of NW_027143650.1, forward strand.
TTCGCTCACTCTCGAAATCAAGCATTTTACAGCAGGTTGGAGCAGCCTGTATCTCAGCACAGGAATAAGGTAGGGAAGAATTCTAAGCTCATTTTGACTGCCTCCAGAAGTTAGATCAGATGGCAAATTGGATTTGGTGCTAGGTCTTTCCCTTTAGGTTTTACCCCCAACAATGTTTTCATTAGTTTCGCTCACTCTCGAAATCAAGCATTTTACAGCAGGTTGGAGCAGCCTGTATCTCAGCACAGGAATAAGGTAGGAAGAATTCTAAGGCTCATTTTGACTGCCTCCAGAAGTTAGATCAGATGGCAAATTGGATTTGGTGCTAGGTCTTTCCCTTTAGGTTTTACCCCAACAATGTTTTCATTAGTTTCGCTCACTCTCGAAATCAAGCATTTTACAGCAGGTTGGAGCAGCCTGTATCTCAGCACAGGAATAAGGTAGGGAAGAATTCTAAGGCTCATTTGACTGCCTCCAGAAGTTAGATCAGATGGCAAATTGGATTTGGTGCTAGGTCTTTCCCTTTAGGTTTTACCCCAACAATGTTTTCATTAGTTTCGCTCACTCTCGAAATCAAGCATTTTACAGCAGGTTGGAGCAGCCTGTATCTCAGCACAGGAATAAGGTAGGGAAGAATTCTAAGGCTCATTTTGACTGCCTCCAGAAGTTAGATCAGATGGCAAATTGGATTTGGTGCTAGGTCTTTCCCTTTAGGTTTTACCCCAACAATGTTTTCATTAGTTTCGCTCACTCTCGAAATCAAGCATTTTACAGCAGGTTGGAGCAGCCTGTATCTCAGCACAGGAATAAGGTAGGGAAGAATTCTAAGGCTCATTTTGACTGCCTCCAGAAGTTAGATCAGATGGCAAATTGGATTTGGTGCTAGGTCTTTCCCTTTAGGTTTTACCCCAACAATGTTTTCATTAGTTTCGCTCACTCTCGAAATCAAGCATTTTACAGCAGGTTGGAGCAGCCTGTATCTCAGCACAGGAATAAGGTAGGGAAGAATTCTAAGGATCATTTTGACTGCCTCCAGAAGTTAGATCAGATGGCAAATTGGATTTGGTGCTAGGTCTTTCCCTTTAGGTTTTACCCCAACAATGTTTTCATTAGTTTCGCTCACTCTCGAAATCAAGCATTTTACAGCAGGTTGGAGCAGCCTGTATCTCAGCACAGGAATAAGGTAGGGAAGAATTCTAAGGCTCATTTTGACTGCCTCCAGAAGTTAGATCAGATGGCAAATTGGATTTGGTGCTAGGTCTTTCCCTTTAGGTTTTACCCCAACAATGTTTTCATTAGTTTCGCTCACTCTCGAAATCAAGCATTTTACAGCAGGTTGGAGCAGCCTGTATCTCAGCACAGGAATAAGGTAGGGAAGAATTCTAAGGATCATTTTGACTGCCTCCAGAAGTTAGATCAGATGGCAAATTGGATTTGGTGCTAGGTCTTTCCCTTTAGGTTTTACCCCAACAATGTTTTCATTAGTTTCGCTCACTCTCGAAATCAAGCATTTTACAGCAGGTTGGAGCAGCCTGTATCTCAGCACAGGAATAAGGTAGGGAAGAATTCTAAGGATCATTTTGACTGCCTCCAGAAGTTAGATCAGATGGCAAATTGGATTTGGTGCTAGGTCTTTCCCTTTAGGTTTTACCCCAACAATGTTTTCATTAGTTTCGCTCACTCTCGAAATCAAGCATTTTACAGCAGGTTGGAGCAGCCTGTATCTCAGCACAGGAATAAGGTAGGGAAGAATTCTAAGGATCATTTTGACTGCCTCCAGAAGTTAGATCAGATGGCAAATTGGATTTGGTGCTAGGTCTTTCCCTTTAGGTTTTACCCCAACAATGTTTTCATTAGTTTCGCTCACTCTCAAAATCAAGCATTTTACAGCAGGTTGGAGCAGCCTGTATCTCAGCACAGGAATAAGGTAGGGAAGAATTCTAAGGATCATTTTGACTGCCTCCAGAAGTTAGATCAGATGGCAAATTGGATTTGGTGCTAGGTCTTTCCCTTTAGGTTTTACCCCAACAATGTTTTCATTAGTTTCGCTCACTCTCGAAATCAAGCATTTTACAGCAGGTTGGAGCAGCCTGTATCTCAGCACAGGAATAAGGTAGGGAAGAATTCTAAGGATCATTTTGACTGCCTCCAGAAGTTAGATCAGATGGCAAATTGGATTTGGTGCTAGGTCTTTCCCTTTAGGTTTTACCCCAACAATGTTTTCATTAGTTTCACTCACTCTCAAAATCAAGCATTTTACAGCAGGTTGGAGCAGCCTGTATCTCAGCACAGGAATAAGGTAGGGAAGAATTCTAAGGATCATTTTGACTGCCTCCAGAAGTTAGATCAGATGGCAAATTGGATTTGGTGCTAGGTCTTTCCCTTTAGGTTTTACCCCAACAATGTTTTCATTAGTTTCGCTCACTCTCGAAATCAAGCATTTTACAGCAGGTTGGAGCAGCCTGTATCTCAGCACAGGAATAAAGTAGGGAAGAATTCTAAGGCTCATTTTGACTGCCTCCAGAAGTTAGATCAGATGGCAAATTGGATTTGGTGCTAGGTCTTTCCCTTTAGGTTTTACCCCAACAATGTTTTCATTAGTTTCGCTCACTCTCGAAAGCAAGCATTTTACAGCAGGTTGGAGCAGCCTGTATCTCAGCACAGGAATAAGGTAGGGAAGAATTCTAAGGATCATTTTGACTGCCTCCAGAAGTTAGATCAGATGGCAAATTGGATTTGGTGCTAGGTCTTTCCCTTTAGGTTTTACCCCAACAATGTTTTCATTAGTTTCGCTCACTCTCGAAATCAAGCATTTTACAGCAGGTTGGAGCAGCCTGTATCTCAGCACAGGAATAAGGTAGGGAAGAATTCTAAGGATCATTTTGACTGCCTCCAGAAGTTAGATCAGATGGCAAATTGGATTTGGTGCTAGGTCTTTCCCTTTAGGTTTTACCCCAACAATGTTTTCATTAGTTTCGCTCACTCTCGAAATCAAGCATTTTTCAGCAGGTTGGAGCAGCCTGTATCTCAGCACAGGAATAAGGTAGGGAAGAATTCTAAGGCTCATTTTGACTGCCTCCAGAAGTTAGATCAGATGGCAAATTGGATTTGGTGCTAGGTCTTTCCCTTTAGGTTTTACCCCAACAATGTTTTCATTAGTTTCGCTCACTCTCGAAATCAAGCATTTTACAGCAGGTTGGAGCAGCCTGTATCTCAGCACAGGAATAAGGTAGGGAAGAATTCTAAGGATCATTTTGACTGCCTCCAGAAGTTAGATCAGATGGCAAATTGGATTTGGTGCTAGGTCTTTCCCTTTAGGTTTTACCCCAACAATGTTTTCATTAGTTTCGCTCACTCTCGAAATCAAGCATTTTACAGCAGGTTGGAGCAGCCTGTATCTCAGCACAGGAATAAGGTAGGGAAGAATTCAAAGGCTCATTTTGACTACATCCAGAAGTTAGATCAGATGGCAAATTGGATTTGGTGCTAGGTCTTTCCCTTTAGGTTTTACCCCAACAATGTTTTCATTAGTTTCGCTCACTCTCGAAATCAAGCATTTTACAGCAGGTTGGAGCAGCCTGTATCTCAGCACAGGAATAAGGTAGGGAAGAATTCTAAGGATCATTTTGACTGCCTCCAGAAGTTAGATCAGATGGCAAATTGGATTTGGTGCTAGGTCTTTCCCTTTAGGTTTTACCCCAACAATGTTTTCATTAGTTTCGCTCACTCTCGAAATCAAGCATTTTACAGCAGGTTGGAGCAGCCTGTATCTCAGCACAGGAATAAGGTAGGGAAGAATTCTAAGGATCATTTTGACTGCCTCCAGAAGTTAGATCAGATGGCAAATTGGATTTGGTGCTAGGTCTTTCCCTTTAGGTTTTACCCCAACAATGTTTTCATTAGTTTCGCTCACTCTCGAAATCAAGCATTTTACAGCAGGTTGGAGCAGCCTGTATCTCAGCACAGGAATAAGGTAGGGAAGAATTCTAAGGATCATTTTGACTGCCTCCAGAAGTTAGATCAGATGGCAAATTGGATTTGGTGCTAGGTCTTTCCCTTTAGGTTTTACCCCAACAATGTTTTCATGAGTTTCGCTCACTCTCGAAATCAAGCATTTTACAGCAGGTTGGAGCAGCCTGTATCTCAGCACAGGAATAAGGTAGGGAAGAATTCTAAGGATCATTTTGACTGCCTCCAGAAGTTAGATCAGATGGCAAATTGGATTTGGTGCTAGGTCTTTCCCTTTAGGTTTTACCCCAACAATGTTTTCATTAGTTTCGCTCACTCTCGAAATCAAGCATTTTACAGCAGGTTGGAGCAGCCTGTATCTCAGCACAGGAATAAGGTAGGGAAGAATTCTAAGGCTCATTTTGACTGCCTCCAGAAGTTAGATCAGATGGCAAATTGGATTTGGTGCTAGGTCTTTCCCTTTAGGTTTTACCCCAACAATGTTTTCATTAGTTTCGCTCACTCTCGAAATCAAGCATTTTACAGCAGGTTGGAGCAGCCTGTATCTCAGCACAGGAATAAGGTAGGGAAGAATTCTAAGGATCATTTTGACTGCCTCCAGAAGTTAGATCAGATGGCAAATTGGATTTGGTGCTAGGTCTTTCCCTTTAGGTTTTACCCCAACAATGTTTTCATTAGTTTCGCTCACTCTCGAAATCAAGCATTTTACAGCAGGTTGGAGCAGCCTGTATCTCAGCACAGGAATAAGGTAGGGAAGAATTCTAAGGCTCATTTTGACTGCCTCCAGAAGTTAGATCAGATGGCAAATTGGATTTGGTGCTAGGTCTTTCCCTTTAGGTTTTACCCCAACAATGTTTTCATTAGTTTCGCTCACTCTCGAAATCAAGCATTTTACAGCAGGTTGGAGCAGCCTGTATCTCAGCACAGGAATAAGGTAGGGAAGAATTCTAAGGATCATTTTGACTGCCTCCAGAAGTTAGATCAGATGGCAAATTGGATTTGGTGCTAGGTCTTTCCCTTTAGGTTTTACCCCAACAATGTTTTCATTAGTTTCGCTCACTCTCAAAATCAAGCATTTTACAGCAGGTTGGAGCAGCCTGTATCTCAGCACAGGAATAAGGTAGGGAAGAATTCTAAGGCTCATTTTGACTGCCTCCAGAAGTTAGATCAGATGGCAAATTGGATTTGGTGCTAGGTCTTTCCCTTTAGGTTTTACCCCAACAATGTTTTCATTAGTTTCGCTCACTCTCGAAATCAAGCATTTTACAGCAGGTTGGAGCAGCCTGTATCTCAGCACAGGAATAAGGTAGGGAAGAATTCTAAGGCTCATTTTGACTGCCTCCAGAAGTTAGATCAGATGGCAAATTGGATTTGGTGCTAGGTCTTTCCCTTTAGGTTTTACCCCAACAATGTTTTCATTAGTTTCGCTCACTCTCGAAATCAAGCATTTTACAGCAGGTTGGAGCAGCCTGTATCTCAGCACAGGAATAAGGTAGGGAAGAATTCTAAGGCTCATTTTGACTGCCTCCAGAAGTTAGATCAGATGGCAAATTGGATTTGGTGCTAGGTCTTTCCCTTTAGGTTTTACCCCAACAATGTTTTCATTAGTTTCGCTCACTCTCGAAATCAAGCATTTTACAGCAGGTTGGAGCAGCCTGTATCTCAGCACAGGAATAAGGTAGGGAAGAATTCTAAGGATCATTTTGACTGCCTCCAGAAGTTAGATCAGATGGCAAATTGGATTTGGTGCTAGGTCTTTCCCTTTAGGTTTTACCCCAACAATGTTTTCATTAGTTTCGCTCACTCTCGAAATCAAGCATTTTACAGCAGGTTGGAGCAGCCTGTATCTCAGCACAGGAATAAGGTAGGGAAGAATTCTAAGGATCATTTTGACTGCCTCCAGAAGTTAGATCAGATGGCAAATTGGATTTGGTGCTAGGTCTTTCCCTTTAGGTTTTACCCCAACAATGTTTTCATTAGTTTCGCTCACTCTCGAAATCAAGCATTTTACAGCAGGTTGGAGCAGCCTGTATCTCAGCACAGGAATAAGGTAGGGAACAATTCAAATGCTCATATCGACTGCCTCCAGAAGTTAGATCAGATGGCAAATTGGATTTGGTGCTAGGTCTTTCCCTTTAGGTTTTACCCCAACAATGTTTTCATTAGTTTCGCTCACTCTCGAAATCAAGCATTTTACAGCAGGTTGGAGCAGCCTGTATCTCAGCACAGGAATAAGGTAGGGAAGAATTCTAAGGATCATTTTGACTGCCTCCAGAAGTTAGATCAGATGGCAAATTGGATTTGGTGCTAGGTCTTTCCCTTTAGGTTTTACCCCAACAATGTTTTCATTAGTTTCGCTCACTCTCGAAATCAAGCATTTTACAGCAGGTTGGAGCAGCCTGTATCTCAGCACAGGAATAAGGTAGGGAAGAATTCTAAGGATCATTTTGACTGCCTCCAGAAGTTAGATCAGATGGCAAATTGGATTTGGTGCTAGGTCTTTCCCTTTAGGTTTTACCCCAACAATGTTTTCATTAGTTTCGCTCACTCTCGAAATCAAGCATTTTACAGCAGGTTGGAGCAGCCTGTATCTCAGCACAGGAATAAGGTAGGGAAGAATTCTAAGGATCATTTTGACTGCCTCCAGAAGTTAGATCAGATGGCAAATTGGATTTGGTGCTAGGTCTTTCCCTTTAGGTTTTACCCCAACAATGTTTTTCATTAGTTTTGCTCACTCTCGAAATCAAGCATTTTACAGCAGGTTGGAGCAGCCTGTATCTCAGCACAGGAATAAGGTAGGGAAGAATTCTAAGGATCATTTTGACTGCCTCCAGAAGTTAGATCAGATGGCAAATTGGATTTGGTGCTAGGTCTTTCCCTTTAGGTTTTACCCCAACAATGTTTTCATTAGTTTCGCTCACTCTCGAAATCAAGCATTTTACAGCAGGTTGGAGCAGCCTGTATCTCAGCACAGGAATAAGGTAGGGAAGAATTCTAAGGATCATTTTGACTGCCTCCAGAAGTTAGATCAGATGGCAAATTGGATTTGGTGCTAGGTCTTTCCCTTTAGGTTTTACCCCAACAATGTTTTCATTAGTTTCGCTCACTCTCGAAATCAAGCATTTTACAGCAGGTTGGAGCAGCCTGTATCTCAGCACAGGAATAAGGTAGGGAAGAATTCTAAGGATCATTTTGACTGCCTCCAGAAGTTAGATCAGATGGCAAATTGGATTTGGTGCTAGGTCTTTCCCTTTAGGTTTTACCCCAACAATGTTTTCATTAGTTTTGCTCACTCTCGAAATCAAGCATTTTACAGCAGGTTGGAGCAGCCTGTATCTCAGCACAGGAATAAGGTAGGGAAGAATTCTAAGGATCATTTTGACTGCCTCCAGAAGTTAGATCAGATGGCAAATTGGATTTGGTGCTAGGTCTTTCCCTTTAGGTTTTACCCCAACAATGTTTTCATTAGTTTCGCTCACTCTCGAAATCAAGCATTTTACAGCAGGTTGGAGCAGCCTGTATCTCAGCACAGGAATAAGGTAGGGAAGAATTCTAAGGATCATTTTGACTGCCTCCAGAAGTTAGATCAGATGGCAAATTGGATTTGGTGCTAGGTCTTTCCCTTTAGGTTTTACCCCAACAATGTTTTCATTAGTTTCGCTCACTCTCGAAATCAAGCATTTTACAGCAGGTTGGAGCAGCCTGTATCTCAGCACAGGAATAAGGTAGGGAAGAATTCTAAGGATCATTTTGACTGCCTCCAGAAGTTAGATCAGATGGCAAATTGGATTTGGTGCTAGGTCTTTCCCTTTAGGTTTTACCCCCAACAATGTTTTCATTAGTTTCGCTCACTCTCGAAATCAAGCATTTTACAGCAGGTTGGAGCAGCCTGTATCTCAGCACAGGAATAAGGTAGGGAAGAATTCTAAGGCTCATTTTGACTGCCTCCAGAAGTTAGATCAGATGGCAAATTGGATTTGGTGCTAGGTCTTTCCCTTTAGGTTTTACCCCAACAATGTTTTCATTAGTTTCGCTCACTCTCGAAATCAAGCATTTTACAACAGGTTGGAGCAGCCTGTATCTCAGCACAGGAATAAGGTAGGGAAGAATTCTAAGGCTCATTTTGACTGCCTCCAGAAGTTAGATCAGATGGCAAATTGGATTTGGTGCTAGGTCTTTCCCTTTAGGTTTTACCCCAACAATGTTTTCATTAGTTTCGCTCACTCTCGAAATCAAGCATTTTACAGCAGGTTGGAGCAGCCTGTATCTCAGCACAGGAATAAGGTAGGGAAGAATTCTAAGGATCATTTTGACTGCCTCCAGAAGTTAGATCAGATGGCAAATTGGATTTGGTGCTAGGTCTTTCCCTTTAGGTTTTACCCCAACAATGTTTTCATTAGTTTCGCTCACTCTCGAAATCAAGCATTTTACAGCAGGTTGGAGCAGCCTGTATCTCAGCACAGGAATAAGGTAGGGAAGAATTCTAAGGCTCATTTTGACTGCCTCCAGAAGTTAGATCAGATGGCAAATTGGATTTGGTGCTAGGTCTTTCCCTTTAGGTTTTACCCCAACAATGTTTTCATTAGTTTCGCTCACTCTCGAAATCAAGCATTTTACAGCAGGTTGGAGCAGCCTGTATCTCAGCACAGGAATAAGGTAGGGAAGAATTCAAAGGCTCATTTTGACTGCCTCCAGAAGTTAGATCAGATGGCAAATTGGATTTGGTGCTAGGTCTTTCCCTTTAGGTTTTACCCCAACAATGTTTTCATTAGTTTCGCTCACTCTCGAAATCAAGCATTTTACAGCAGGTTGGAGCAGCCTGTATCTCAGCACAGGAATAAGGTAGGGAAGAATTCTAAGGATCATTTTGACTGCCTCCAGAAGTTAGATCAGATGGCAAATTGGATTTGGTGCTAGGTCTTTCCCTTTAGGTTTTACCCCAACAATGTTTTCATTAGTTTCGCTCACTCTCGAAATCAAGCATTTTACAGCAGGTTGGAGCAGCCTGTATCTCAGCACAGGAATAAGGTAGGGAAGAATTCTAAGGATCATTTTGACTGCCTCCAGAAGTTAGATCAGATGGCAAATTGGATTTGGTGCTAGGTCTTTCCCTTTAGGTTTTACCCCAACAATGTTTTCATTAGTTTTGCTCACTCTCGAAATCAAGCATTTTACAGCAGGTTGGAGCAGCCTGTATCTCAGCACAGGAATAAGGTAGGGAAGAATTCTAAGGATCATTTTGACTGCCTCCAGAAGTTAGATCAGATGGCAAATTGGATTTGGTGCTAGGTCTTTCCCTTTAGGTTTTACCCCAACAATGTTTTCATTAGTTTCGCTCACTCTCGAAATCAAGCATTTTACAGCAGGTTGGAGCAGCCTGTATCTCAGCACAGGAATAAGGTAGGGAAGAATTCTAAGGATCATTTTGACTGCCTCCAGAAGTTAGATCAGATGGCAAATTGGATTTGGTGCTAGGTCTTTCCCTTTAGGTTTTACCCCAACAATGTTTTCATTAGTTTCGCTCACTCTCGAAATCAAGCATTTTACAGCAGGTTGGAGCAGCCTGTATCTCAGCACAGGAATAAGGTAGGGAAGAATTCTAAGGATCATTTTGACTGCCTCCAGAAGTTAGATCAGATGGCAAATTGGATTTGGTGCTAGGTCTTTCCCTTTAGGTTTTACCCCAACAATGTTTTCATTAGTTTCGCTCACACTCAAAATCAAGCATTTTACAGCAGGTTGGAGCAGCCTGTATCTCAGCACAGGAATAAGGTAGGGAAGAATTCTAAGGCTCATTTTGACTGCCTCCAGAAGTTAGATCAGATGGCAAATTGGATTTGGTGCTAGGTCTTTCCCTTTAGGTTTTACCCCAACAATGTTTTCATTAGTTTCGCTCACTCTCGAAATCAAGCATTTTACAGCAGGTTGGAGCAGCCTGTATCTCAGCACAGGAATAAGGTAGGGAAGAATTCTAAGGCTCATTTTGACTGCCTCCAGAAGTTAGATCAGATGGCAAATTGGATTTGGTGCTAGGTCTTTCCCTTTAGGTTTTACCCCAACAATGTTTTCATTAGTTTCGCTCACTCTCGAAATCAAGCATTTTACAGCAGGTTGGAGCAGCCTGTATCTCAGCACAGGAATAAGGTAGGGAAGAATTCAAAGGCTCATTTTGACTGCCTCCAGAAGTTAGATCAGATGGCAAATTGGATTTGGTGCTAGGTCTTTCCCTTTAGGTTTTATCCCAACAATGTTTTCATTAGTTTCGCTCACTCTCGAAATCAAGCATTTTACAGCAGGTTGGAGCAGCCTGTATCTCAGCACAGGAATAAGGTAGGGAAGAATTCTAAGGATCATTTTGACTGCCTCCAGAAGTTAGATCAGATGGCAAATTGGATTTGGTGCTAGGTCTTTCCCTTTAGGTTTTACCCCAACAATGTTTTCATTAGTTTCGCTCACTCTCGAAATCAAGCATTTTACAGCAGGTTGGAGCAGCCTGTATCTCAGCACAGGAATAAGGTAGGGAAGAATTCTAAGGATCATTTTGACTGCCTCCAGAAGTTAGATCAGATGGCAAATTGGATTTGGTGCTAGGTCTTTCCCTTTAGGTTTTACCCCAACAATGTTTTCATTAGTTTCGCTCACTCTCGAAATCAAGCATTTTACAGCAGGTTGGAGCAGCCTGTATCTCAGCACAGGAATAAGGTAGGGAAGAATTCTAAGGATCATTTTGACTGCCTCCAGAAGTTAGATCAGATGGCAAATTGGATTTGGTGCTAGGTCTTTCCCTTTAGGTTTTACCCCAACAATGTTTTCATTAGTTTCGCTCACTCTCGAAATCAAGCATTTTACAGCAGGTTGGAGCAGCCTGTATCTCAGCACAGGAATAAGGTAGGGAAGAATTCTAAGGATCATTTTGACTGCCTCCAGAAGTTAGATCAGATGGCAAATTGGATTTGGTGCTAGGTCTTTCCCTTTAGGTTTTACCCCAACAATGTTTTCATTAGTTTCGCTCACTCTCGAAATCAAGCATTTTACAGCAGGTTGGAGCAGCCTGTATCTCAGCACAGGAATAAGGTAGGGAAGAATTCTAAGGATCATTTTGACTGCCTCCAGAAGTTAGATCAGATGGCAAATTGGATTTGGTGCTAGGTCTTTCCCTTTAGGTTTTACCCCAACAATGTTTTCATTAGTTTCGCTCACTCTCGAAATCAAGCATTTTACAGCAGGTTGGAGCAGCCTGTATCTCAGCACAGGAATAAGGTAGGGAAGAATTCAAATGCTCATTTTGACTGCCTCCAGAAGTTAGATCAGATGGCAAATTGGATTTGGTGCTAGGTCTTTCCCTTTAGGTTTTACCCCAACAATGTTTTCATTAGTTTCGCTCACTCTCGAAATCAAGCATTTTACAGCAGGTTGGAGCAGCCTGTATCTCAGCACAGGAATAAGGTAGGGAAGAATTCTAAGGATCATTTTGACTGCCTCCAGAAGTTAGATCAGATGGCAAATTGGATTTGGTGCTAGGTCTTTCCCTTTAGGTTTTACCCCAACAATGTTTTCATTAGTTTCGCTCACACTCAAAATCAAGCATTTTACAGCAGGTTGGAGCAGCCTGTATCTCAGCACAGGAATAAGGTAGGGAAGAATTCTAAGGCTCATTTTGACTGCCTCCAGAAGTTAGATCAGATGGCAAATTGGATTTGGTGCTAGGTCTTTCCCTTTAGGGTTTTACCCCAACAATGTTTTCATTAGTTTCGCTCACTCTCAAAATCAAGCATTTTACAGCAGGTTGGAGCAGCCTGTATCTCAGCACAGGAATAAGGTAGGGAAGAATTCTAAGGATCATTTTGACTGCCTCCAGAAGTTAGATCAGATGGCAAATTGGATTTGGTGCTAGGTCTTTCCCTTTAGGTTTTACCCCAACAATGTTTTCATTAGTTTCACTCACTCTCGAAATCAAGCATTTTACAGCAGGTTGGAGCAGCCTGTATCTCAGCACAGGAATAAGGTAGGGAAGAATTCTAAGGATCATTTTGACTGCCTCCAGAAGTTAGATCAGATGGCAAATTGGATTTGGTGCTAGGTCTTTCCCTTTAGGTTTTACCCCAACAATGTTTTCATTAGTTTCGCTCACTCTCGAAATCAAGCATTTTACAGCAGGTTGGAGCAGCCTGTATCTCAGCACAGGAATAAGGTAGGGAAGAATTCAAAGGATCATTTTGACTGCCTCCAGAAGTTAGATCAGATGGCAAATTGGATTTGGTGCTAGGTCTTTCCCTTTAGGTTTTACCCCAACAATGTTTTCATTAGTTTCGCTCACTCTCGAAATCAAGCATTTTACAGCAGGTTGGAGCAGCCTGTATCTCAGCACAGGAAAAAGGTAGGGAAGAATTCAAATGCTCATTTTGACTGCCTCCAGAAGTTAGATCAGATGGCAAATTGGATTTGGTGCTAGGTCTTTCCCTTTAGGTTTTACCCCAACAATGTTTTCATTAGTTTCGCTCACTCTCGAAATCAAGCATTTTACAGCAGGTTGGAGCAGCCTGTATCTCAGCACAGGAATAAGGTAGGGAAGAATTCTAAGGATCATTTTGACTGCCTCCAGAAGTTAGATCAGATGGCAAATTGGATTTGGTGCTAGGTCTTTCCCTTTAGGTTTTACCCCAACAATGTTTTCATTAGTTTCGCTCACTCTCGAAATCAAGCATTTTACAGCAGGTTGGAGCAGCCTGTATCTCAGCACAGGAATAAGGTAGGGAAGCATTTTGACTGCCTCCAGAAGTTAGATCAGATGGCAAATTGGATTTGGTGCTAGGTCTTTCCCTTTAGGTTTTACCCCAACAATGTTTTCATTAGTTTCGCTCACTCTCGAAATCAAGCATTTTACAACAGGTTGGAGCAGCCTGTATCTCAGCACAGGAATAAGGTAGGGAAGAATTCTAAGGCTCATTTTGACTGCCTCCAGAAGTTAGATCAGATGGCAAATTGGATTTGGTGCTAGGTCTTTCCCTTTAGGTTTTACCCCAACAATGTTTTCATTAGTTTTGCTCACTCTCGAAATCAAGCATTTTACAGCAGGTTGGAGCAGCCTGTATCTCAGCACAGGAATAAGGTAGGGAAGAATTCTAAGGATCATTTTGACTGCCTCCAGAAGTTAGATCAGATGGCAAATTGGATTTGGTGCTAGGTCTTTCCCTTTAGGTTTTACCCCAACAATGTTTTCATTAGTTTCGCTCACTCTCGAAATCAAGCATTTTACAGCAGGTTGGAGCAGCCTGTATCTCAGCACAGGAATAAGGTAGGGAAGAATTCTAAGGCTCATTTTGACTGCCTCCAGAAGTTAGATCAGATGGCAAACTTGGATTTGGTGCTAGGTCTTTCCCTTTAGGTTTTACCCCAACAATGTTTTCATTAGTTTTCGCTCACTCTCGAAATCAAGCATTTTACAGCAGGTTGGAGCAGCCTGTATCTCAGCACAGGAATAAGGTAGGGAAGAATTCAAAGGCTCATTTTGACTGCCTCCAGAAGTTAGATCAGATGGCAAATTGGATTTGGTGCTAGGGTCTTTCCCTTTAGGTTTTATCCCAACAATGTTTTCATTAGTTTCGCTCACTCTCGAAATCAAGCATTTTACAGCAGGTTGGAGCAGCCTGTATCTCAGCACAGGAATAAGGTAGGGAAGAATTCTAAGGATCATTTTGACTGCCTCCAGAAGTTAGATCAGATGGCAAATTGGATTTGGTGCTAGGTCTTTCCCTTTAGGTTTTACCCCAACAATGTTTTCATTAGTTTCGCTCACTCTCGAAATCAAGCATTTTACAGCAGGTTGGAGCAGCCTGTATCTCAGCACAGGAATAAGGTAGGGAAGAATTCTAAGGATCATTTTGACTGCCTCCAGAAGTTAGATCAGATGGCAAATTGGATTTGGTGCTAGGTCTTTCCCTTTAGGTTTTACCCCAACAATGTTTTCATTAGTTTTGCTCCCACTCTCGAAATCAAGCATTTTACAGCAGGTTGGAGCAGCCTGTATCTCAGCACAGGAATAAGGTAGGGAAGAATTCTAAGGATCATTTTGACTGCCTCCAGAAGTTAGATCAGATGGCAAATTGGATTTGGTGCTAGGTCTTTCCCTTTAGGTTTTACCCCAACAATGTTTTCATTAGTTTCGCTCACTCTCGAAATCAAGCATTTTACAGCAGGTTGGAGCAGCCTGTATCTCAGCACAGGAATAAGGTAGGGAAGAATTCTAAGGATCATTTTGACTGCCTCCAGAAGTTAGATCAGATGGCAAATTGGATTTGGTGCTAGGTCTTTCCCTTTAGGTTTTACCCCAACAATGTTTTCATTAGTTTCGCTCACTCTCGAAATCAAGCATTTTACAGCAGGTTGGAGCAGCCTGTATCTCAGCACAGGAATAAGGTAGGGAAGAATTCTAAGGATCATTTTGACTGCCTCCAGAAGTTAGATCAGATGGCAAATTGGATTTGGTGCTAGGTCTTTCCCTTTAGGTTTTACCCCAACAATGTTTTCATTAGTTTCGCTCACACTCAAAATCAAGCATTTTACAGCAGGTTGGAGCAGCCTGTATCTCAGCACAGGAATAAGGTAGGGAAGAATTCTAAGGCTCATTTTGACTGCCTCCAGAAGTTAGATCAGATGGCAAATTGGAATTTGGTGCTAGGTCTTTCCCTTTAGGTTTTACCCCAACAATGTTTTCATTAGTTTCGCTCACTCTCGAAATCAAGCATTTTACAGCAGGTTGGAGCAGCCTGTATCTCAGCACAGGAATAAGGTAGGGAAGAATTCTAAGGCTCATTTTGACTGCCTCCAGAAGTTAGATCAGATGGCAAATTGGATTTGGTGCTAGGTCTTTCCCTTTAGGTTTTACCCCAACAATGTTTTCATTAGTTTCGCTCACTCTCGAAATCAAGCATTTTACAGCAGGTTGGAGCAGCCTGTATCTCAGCACAGGAATAAGGTAGGGAAGAATTCAAAGGCTCATTTTGACTGCCTCCAGAAGTTAGATCAGATGGCAAATTGGATTTGGTGCTAGGTCTTTCCCTTTAGGTTTTATCCCAACAATGTTTTCATTAGTTTCGCTCACTCTCGAAATCAAGCATTTTACAGCAGGTTGGAGCAGCCTGTATCTCAGCACAGGAATAAGGTAGGGAAGAATTCTAAGGATCATTTTGACTGCCTCCAGAAGTTAGATCAGATGGCAAATTGGATTTGGTGCTAGGTCTTTCCCTTTAGGTTTTACCCCAACAATGTTTTCATTAGTTTCGCTCACTCTCGAAATCAAGCATTTTACAGGCAGGTTGGAGCAGCCTGTATCTCAGCACAGGAATAAGGTAGGGAAGAATTCTAAGGATCATTTTGACTGCCTCCAGAAGTTAGATCAGATGGCAAATTGGATTTGGTGCTAGGTCTTTCCCTTTAGGTTTTACCCCAACAATGTTTTCATTAGTTTCGCTCACTCTCGAAATCAAGCATTTTACAGCAGGTTGGAGCAGCCTGTATCTCAGCACAGGAATAAGGTAGGGGAAGAATTCTAAGGATCATTTTGACTGCCTCCAGAAGTTAGATCAGATGGCAAATTGGATTTGGTGCTAGGTCTTTCCCTTTAGGTTTTACCCCAACAATGTTTTCATTAGTTTCGCTCACTCTCAAAATCAAGCATTTTACAGCAGGTTGGAGCAGCCTGTATCTCAGCACAGGAATAAGGTAGGGAAGAATTCTAAGGATCATTTTGACTGCCTCCAGAAGTTAGATCAGATGGCAAATTGGATTTGGTGCTAGGTCTTTCCCTTTAGGTTTTACCCCAACAATGTTTTCATTAGTTTCGCTCACTCTCGAAATCAAGCATTTTACAGCAGGTTGGAGCAGCCTGTATCTCAGCACAGGAATAAGGTAGGGAAGAATTCTAAGGATCATTTTGACTGCCTCCAGAAGTTAGATCAGATGGCAAATTGGATTTGGTGCTAGGTCTTTCCCTTTAGGTTTTACCCCAACAATGTTTTCATTAGTTTCGCTCACTCTCGAAATCAAGCATTTTACAGCAGGTTGGAGCAGCCTGTATCTCAGCACAGGAATAAGGTAGGGAAGAATTCAAATGCTCATTTTGACTGCCTCCAGAAGTTAGATCAGATGGCAAATTGGATTTGGTGCTAGGTCTTTCCCTTTAGGTTTTACCCCAACAATGTTTTCATTAGTTTCGCTCACTCTCGAAATCAAGCATTTTACAGCAGGTTGGAGCAGCCTGTATCTCAGCACAGGAATAAGGTAGGGAAGAATTCTAAGGATCATTTTGACTGCCTCCAGAAGTTAGATCAGATGGCAAATTGGATTTGGTGCTAGGTCTTTCCCTTTAGGTTTTACCCCAACAATGTTTTCATTAGTTTCGCTCACACTCAAAATCAAGCATTTTACAGCAGGTTGGAGCAGCCTGTATCTCAGCACAGGAATAAGGTAGGGAAGAATTCTAAGGCTCATTTTGACTGCCTCCAGAAGTTAGATCAGATGGCAAATTGGATTTGGTGCTAGGTCTTTCCCTTTAGGTTTTACCCCAACAATGTTTTCATTAGTTTCGCTCACTCTCAAAATCAAGCATTTTACAGCAGGTTGGAGCAGCC
Organism: Melanerpes formicivorus; assembly: GCF_026170545.1. Taxonomy (NCBI): domain Eukaryota; kingdom Metazoa; phylum Chordata; class Aves; order Piciformes; family Picidae; genus Melanerpes; species Melanerpes formicivorus. Next base: position 17,588 of record NW_027143650.1, read on the forward strand.
TGTATCTCAGCACAGGAATAAGGTAGGGAAGAATTCTAAGGATCATTTTGACTGCCTCCAGAAGTTAGATCAGATGGCAAATTGGATTTGGTGCTAGGTCTTTCCCTTTAGGTTTTACCCCAACAATGTTTTCATTAGTTTCACTCACTCTCGAAATCAAGCATTTTACAGCAGGTTGGAGCAGCCTGTATCTCAGCACAGGAATAAGGTAGGGAAGAATTCTAAGGATCATTTTGACTGCCTCCAGAAGTTAGATCAGATGGCAAATTGGATTTGGTGCTAGGTCTTTCCCTTTAGGTTTTACCCCAACAATGTTTTCATTAGTTTCGCTCACTCTCGAAATCAAGCATTTTACAGCAGGTTGGAGCAGCCTGTATCTCAGCACAGGAATAAGGTAGGGAAGAATTCAAAGGATCATTTTGACTGCCTCCAGAAGTTAGATCAGATGGCAAATTGGATTTGGTGCTAGGTCTTTCCCTTTAGGTTTTACCCCAACAATGTTTTCATTAGTTTCGCTCACTCTCGAAATCAAGCATTTTACAGCAGGTTGGAGCAGCCTGTATCTCAGCACAGGAAAAAGGTAGGGAAGAATTCAAATGCTCATTTTGACTGCCTCCAGAAGTTAGATCAGATGGCAAATTGGATTTGGTGCTAGGTCTTTCCCTTTAGGTTTTACCCCAACAATGTTTTCATTAGTTTCGCTCACTCTCGAAATCAAGCATTTTACAGCAGGTTGGAGCAGCCTGTATCTCAGCACAGGAATAAGGTAGGGAAGAATTCTAAGGATCATTTTGACTGCCTCCAGAAGTTAGATCAGATGGCAAATTGGATTTGGTGCTAGGTCTTTCCCTTTAGGTTTTACCCCCAACAATGTTTTCATTAGTTTCGCTCACTCTCGAAATCAAGCATTTTACAGCAGGTTGGAGCAGCCTGTATCTCAGCACAGGAATAAGGTAGGGAAGAATTCTAAGGATCATTTTGACTGCCTCCAGAAGTTAGATCAGATGGCAAATTGGATTTGGTGCTAGGTCTTTCCCTTTAGGTTTTACCCCAACAATGTTTTCATTAGTTTCGCTCACTCTCGAAATCAAGCATTTTACAGCAGGTTGGAGCAGCCTGTATCTCAGCACAGGAATAAGGTAGGGGAAGAATTCTAAGGATCATTTTGACTGCCTCCAGAAGTTAGATCAGATGGCAAATTGGATTTGGTGCTAGGTCTTTCCCTTTAGGTTTTACCCCAACAATGTTTTCATTAGTTTCGCTCACTCTCGAAATCAAGCATTTTACAGCAGGTTGGAGCAGCCTGTATCTCAGCACAGGAATAAGGTAGGGAAGAATTCTAAGGATCATTTTGACTGCCTCCAGAAGTTAGATCAGATGGCAAATTGGATTTGGTGCTAGGTCTTTCCCTTTAGGTTTTACCCCAACAATGTTTTCATTAGTTTCGCTCACTCTCGAAATCAAGCATTTTTACAGCAGGTTGGAGCAGCCTGTATCTCAGCACAGGAATAAGGTAGGGAAGAATTCTAAGGATCATTTTGACTGCCTCCAGAAGTTAGATCAGATGGCAAATTGGATTTGGTGCTAGGTATTTCCCTTTAGGTTTTACCCCAACAATGTTTTCATTAGTTTCGCTCACTCTCGAAATCAAGCATTTTACAGCAGGTTGGAGCAGCCTGTATCTCAGCACAGGAATAAGGTAGGGAAGAATTCTAAGGATCATTTTGACTGCCTCCAGAAGTTAGATCAGATGGCAAATTGGATTTGGTGCTAGGTGTTTCCCTTTAGGTTTTACCCCAACAATGTTTTCATTAGTTTCGCTCACTCTCGAAATCAAGCATTTTACAGCAGGTTGGAGCAGCCTGTATCTCAGCACAGGAATAAGGTAGGGAAGAATTCTAAGGATCATTTTGACTGCCTCCAGAAGTTAGATCAGATGGCAAATTGGATTTGGTGCTAGGTCTTTCCCTTTAGGTTTTACCCCAACAATGTTTTCATTAGTTTCGCTCACTCTCGAAATCAAGCATTTTACAGCAGGTTGGAGCAGCCTGTATCTCAGCACAGGAATAAGGTAGGGAAGAATTCTAAGGCTCATTTTGACTGCCTCCAGAAGTTAGATCAGATGGCAAATTGGATTTGGTGCTAGGTCTTTCCCTTTAGGTTTTACCCCAACAATGTTTTCATTAGTTTCGCTCACTCTCGAAATCAAGCATTTTACAGCAGGTTGGAGCAGCCTGTATCTCAGCACAGGAATAAGGTAGGGAAGAATTCTAAGGATCATTTTGACTGCCTCCAGAAGTTAGATTAGATGGCAAATTGGATTTGGTGCTAGGTCTTTCCCTTTAGGTTTTACCCCCAACAATGTTTTCATTAGTTTCGCTCACTCTCGAAATCAAGCATTTTACAGCAGGTTGGAGCAGCCTGTATCTCAGCACAGGAATAAGGTAGGGAAGAATTCTAAGGATCATTTTGACTGCCTCCAGAAGTTAGATCAGATGGCAAATTGGATTTGGTGCTAGGTCTTTCCCTTTAGGTTTTACCCCAACAATGTTTTCATTAGTTTCGCTCACTCTCGAAATCAAGCATTTTACAGCAGGTTGGAGCAGCCTGTATCTCAGCACAGGAATAAGGTAGGGAAGAATTCTAAGGCTCATTTTGACTGCCTCCAGAAGTTAGATCAGATGGCAAATTGGATTTGGTGCTAGGTCTTTCCCTTTAGGTTTTACCCCAACAATGTTTTCATTAGTTTCGCTCACTCTCGAAATCAAGCATTTTACAGCAGGTTGGAGCAGCCTGTATCTCAGCACAGGAATAAGGTAGGGAAGAATTCTAAGGATCATTTTGACTGCCTCCAGAAGTTAGATCAGATGGCAAATTGGATTTGGTGCTAGGTCTTTCCCTTTAGGTTTTACCCCAACAATGTTTTCATTAGTTTCGCTCACTCTCGAAATCAAGCATTTTACAGCAGGTTGGAGCAGCCTGTATCTCAGCACAGGAATAAGGTAGGGAAGAATTCAAAGGATCATTTTGACTGCCTCCAGAAGTTAGATCAGATGGCAAATTGGATTTGGTGCTAGGTCTTTCCCTTTAGGTTTTACCCCAACAATGTTTTCATTAGTTTCGCTCACTCTCGAAATCAAGCATTTTACAGCAGGTTGGAGCAGCCTGTATCTCAGCACAGGAATAAGGTAGGGAAGAATTCTAAGGATCATTTTGACTGCCTCCAGAAGTTAGATCAGATGGCAAATTGGATTTGGTGCTAGGTCTTTCCCTTTAGGTTTTACCCCAACAATGTTTTCATTAGTTTCGCTCACTCTCGAAATCAAGCATTTTACAGCAGGTTGGAGCAGCCTGTATCTCAGCACAGGAATAAGGTAGGGAAGAATTCTAAGGATCATTTTGACTGCCTCCAGAAGTTAGATCAGAGGGCAAATTGGATTTGGTGCTAGGTCTTTCCCTTTAGGTTTTACCCCAACAATGTTTTCATTAGTTTCGCTCACTCTTGAAATCAAGCATTTTACAGCAGGTTGGAGCAGCCTGTATCTCAGCACAGGAAAAAGGTAGGGAAGAATTCAAATGCTCATTTTGACTGCCTCCAGAAGTTAGATCAGATGGCAAATTGGATTTGGTGCTAGGTCTTTCCCTTTAGGTTTTACCCCAACAATGTTTTCATTAGTTTCGCTCACTCTCGAAATCAAGCATTTTACAGCAGGTTGGAGCAGCCTGTATCTCAGCACAGGAATAAGGTAGGGAAGAATTCTAAGGATCATTTTGACTGCCTCCAGAAGTTAGATCAGATGGCAAATTGGATTTGGTGCTAGGTCTTTCCCTTTAGGTTTTACCCCAACAATGTTTTCATTAGTTTCGCTCACTCTCGAAATCAAGCATTTTACAGCAGGTTGGAGCAGCCTGTATCTCAGCACAGGAATAAGGTAGGGAAGAATTCTAAGGATCATTTTGACTGCCTCCAGAAGTTAGATCAGATGGCAAATTGGATTTGGTGCTAGGTCTTTCCCTTTAGGTTTTACCCCAACAATGTTTTCATTAGTTTCGCTCACTCTCGAAATCAAGCATTTTACAGCAGGTTGGAGCAGCCTGTATCTCAGCACAGGAATAAGGTAGGGAAGAATTCTAAGGCTCATTTTGACTGCCTCCAGAAGTTAGATCAGATGGCAAATTGGATTTGGTGCTAGGTCTTTCCCTTTAGGTTTTACCCCAACAATGTTTTCATTAGTTTCGCTCACTCTCGAAATCAAGCATTTTACAGCAGGTTGGAGCAGGCCTGTATCTCAGCACAGGAATAAGGTAGGGAAGAATTCTAAGGATCATTTTGACTGCCTCCAGAAGTTAGATCAGATGGCAAATTGGATTTGGTGCTAGGTCTTTCCCTTTAGGTTTTACCCCAACAATGTTTTCATTAGTTTCGCTCACTCTCGAAATCAAGCATTTTACAGCAGGTTGGAGCAGCCTGTATCTCAGCACAGGAATAAGGTAGGGAAGAATTCTAAGGATCATTTTGACTGCCTCCAGAAGTTAGATCAGATGGCAAATTGGATTTGGTGCTAGGTCTTTCCCTTTAGGTTTTACCCCAACAATGTTTTCATTAGTTTCGCTCACTCTCGAAATCAAGCATTTTACAGCAGGTTGGAGCAGCCTGTATCTCAGCACAGGAATAAGGTAGGGAAGAATTCAAAGGATCATTTTGACTGCCTCCAGAAGTTAGATCAGATGGCAAATTGGATTTGGTGCTAGGTCTTTCCCTTTAGGTTTTACCCCAACAATGTTTTCATTAGTTTCGCTCACTCTCGAAATCAAGCATTTTACAGCAGGTTGGAGCAGCCTGTATCTCAGCACAGGAATAAGGTAGGAAGAATTCTAAGGATCATTTTTGACTGCCTCCAGAAGTTAGATCAGATGGCAAATTGGATTTGGTGCTAGGTCTTTCCCTTTAGGTTTTACCCCAACAATGTTTTCATTAGTTTCGCTCACTCTCGAAATCAAGCATTTTACAGCAGGTTGGAGCAGCCTGTATCTCAGCACAGGAATAAGGTAGGGAAGAATTCTAAGGATCATTTTGACTGCCTCCAGAAGTTAGATCAGAGGGCAAATTGGATTTGGTGCTAGGTCTTTCCCTTTAGGTTTTACCCCAACAATGTTTTCATTAGTTTCGCTCACTCTTGAAATCAAGCATTTTACAGCAGGTTGGAGCAGCCTGTATCTCAGCACAGGAAAAAGGTAGGGAAGAATTCAAATGCTCATTTTGACTGCCTCCAGAAGTTAGATCAGATGGCAAATTGGATTTGGTGCTAGGTCTTTCCCTTTAGGTTTTACCCCAACAATGTTTTCATTAGTTTCGCTCACTCTCGAAATCAAGCATTTTACAGCAGGTTGGAGCAGCCTGTATCTCAGCACAGGAATAAGGTAGGGAAGAATTCTAAGGATCATTTTGACTGCCTCCAGAAGTTAGATCAGATGGCAAATTGGATTTGGTGCTAGGGTCTTTCCCTTTAGGTTTTACCCCAACAATGTTTTCATTAGTTTCGCTCACTCTCGAAATCAAGCATTTTACAGCAGGTTGGAGCAGCCTGTATCTCAGCACAGGAATAAGGTAGGGAAGAATTCTAAGGCTCATTTTGACTGCCTCCAGAAGTTAGATCAGATGGCAAATTGGATTTGGTGCTAGGTCTTTCCCTTTAGGTTTTACCCCAACAATGTTTTCATTAGTTTCGCTCACTCTCGAAATCAAGCATTTTACAGCAGGTTGGAGCAGCCTGTATCTCAGCACAGGAATAAGGTAGGGAAGAATTCTAAGGATCATTTTGACTGCCTCCAGAAGTTAGATCAGATGGCAAATTGGATTTGGTGCTAGGTCTTTCCCTTTAGGTTTTACCCCAACAATGTTTTCATTAGTTTCGCTCACTCTCGAAATCAAGCATTTTACAGCAGGTTGGAGCAGCCTGTATCTCAGCACAGGAATAAGGTAGGGAAGAATTCTAAGGATCATTTTGACTGCCTCCAGAAGTTAGATCAGATGGCAAATTGGATTTGGTGCTAGGTCTTTCCCTTTAGGTTTTACCCCAACAATGTTTTCATTAGTTTCGCTCACTCTCGAAATCAAGCATTTTACAGCAGGTTGGAGCAGCCTGTATCTCAGCACAGGAATAAGGTAGGGAAGAATTCTAAGGATCATTTTGACTGCCTCCAGAAGTTAGATCAGATGGGCAAATTGGATTTGGTGCTAGGTCTTTCCCTTTAGGTTTTACCCCAACAATGTTTTCATTAGTTTCGCTCACTCTCGAAAGCAAGCATTTTACAGCAGGTTGGAGCAGCCTGTATCTCAGCACAGGAATAAGGTAGGGAAGAATTCAAATGCTCATTTTGACTGCCTCCAGAAGTTAGATCAGATGGCAAATTGGATTTGGTGCTAGGTCTTTCCCTTTAGGTTTTACCCCCAACAATGTTTTCATTAGTTTCGCTCACTCTCGAAATCAAGCATTTTACAGCAGGTTGGAGCAGCCTGTATCTCAGCACAGGAATAAGGTAGGGAAGAATTCTAAGGATCATTTTGACTGCCTCCAGAAGTTAGATCAGATGGCAAATTGGATTTGGTGCTAGGTCTTTCCCTTTAGGTTTTACCCCAACAATGTTTTCATTAGTTTCGCTCACTCTCGAAATCAAGCATTTTACAGCAGGTTGGAGCAGCCTGTATCTCAGCACAGGAATAAGGTAGGGAAGAATTCTAAGGATCATTTTGACTGCCTCCAGAAGTTAGATCAGATGGCAAATTGGATTTGGTGCTAGGTCTTTCCCTTTAGGTTTTACCCCAACAATGTTTTCATTAGTTTCGCTCACTCTCGAAATCAAGCATTTTACAGCAGGTTGGAGCAGCCTGTATCTCAGCACAGGAATAAGGTAGGGAAGAATTCTAAGGCTCATTTTGACTGCCTCCAGAAGTTAGATCAGATGGCAAATTGGATTTGGTGCTAGGTCTTTCCCTTTAGGTTTTACCCCAACAATGTTTTCATTAGTTTCGCTCACTCTCGAAATCAAGCATTTTACAGCAGGTTGGAGCAGCCTGTATCTCAGCACAGGAATAAGGTAGGGAAGAATTCTAAGGATCATTTTGACTGCCTCCAGAAGTTAGATCAGATGGCAAATTGGATTTGGTGCTAGGTCTTTCCCTTTAGGTTTTACCCCAACAATGTTTTCATTAGTTTCGCTCACTCTCGAAATCAAAGCATTTTACAGCAGGTTGGAGCAGCCTGTATCTCAGCACAGGAATAAGGTAGGGAAGAATTCTAAGGATCATTTTGACTGCCTCCAGAAGTTAGATCAGATGGCAAATTGGATTTGGTGCTAGGTCTTTCCCTTTAGGTTTTACCCCAACAATGTTTTCATTAGTTTTCGCTCACTCTCGAAATCAAGCATTTTACAGCAGGTTGGAGCAGCCTGTATCTCAGCACAGGAATAAGGTAGGGAAGAATTCTAAGGATCATTTTGACTGCCTCCAGAAGTTAGATCAGATGGCAAATTGGATTTGGTGCTAGGTCTTTCCCTTTAGGTTTTACCCCAACAATGTTTTCATTAGTTTCGCTCACTCTCGAAATCAAGCATTTTACAGCAGGTTGGAGCAGCCTGTATCTCAGCACAGGAATAAGGTAGGGAAGAATTCAAATGCTCATTTTGACTGCCTCCAGAAGTTAGATCAGATGGCAAATTGGATTTGGTGCTAGGTCTTTCCCTTTAGGTTTTACCCCAACAATGTTTTCATTAGTTTCGCTCACTCTCGAAATCAAGCATTTTACAGCAGGTTGGAGCAGCCTGTATCTCAGCACAGGAATAAGGTAGGGAAGAATTCTAAGGATCATTTTGACTGCCTCCAGAAGTTAGATCAGATGGCAAATTGGATTTGGTGCTAGGTCTTTCCCTTTAGGTTTTACCCCAACAATGTTTTCATTAGTTTCGCTCACTCTCGAAATCAAGCATTTTACAGCAGGTTGGAGCAGCCTGTATCTCAGCACAGGAATAAGGTAGGGAAGAATTCTAAGGATCATTTTGACTGCCTCCAGAAGTTAGATCAGATGGCAAATTGGATTTGGTGCTAGGTCTTTCCCTTTAGGTTTTACCCCCAACAATGTTTTCATTAGTTTCGCTCACTCTCGAAATCAAGCATTTTACAGCAGGTTGGAGCAGCCTGTATCTCAGCACAGGAATAAGGTAGGGAAGAATTCTAAGGATCATTTTGACTGCCTCCAGAAGTTAGATCAGATGGCAAATTGGATTTGGTGCTAGGTCTTTCCCTTTAGGTTTTACCCCAACAATGTTTTCATTAGTTTCGCTCACTCTCGAAATCAAGCATTTTACAGCAGGTTGGAGCAGCCTGTATCTCAGCACAGGAATAAGGTAGGGAAGAATTCTAAGGATCATTTTGACTGCCTCCAGAAGTTAGATCAGATGGCAAATTGGATTTGGTGCTAGGTCTTTCCCTTTAGGTTTTACCCCAACAATGTTTTCATTAGTTTCGCTCACTCTCGAAATCAAGCATTTTACAGCAGGTTGGAGCAGCCTGTATCTCAGCACAGGAATAAGGTAGGGAAGAATTCTAAGGCTCATTTTGACTGCCTCCAGAAGTTAGATCAGATGGCAAATTGGATTTGGTGCTAGGTCTTTCCCTTTAGGTTTTACCCCAACAATGTTTTCATTAGTTTCGCTCACTCTCGAAATCAAGCATTTTACAGCAGGTTGGAGCAGCCTGTATCTCAGCACAGGAATAAGGTAGGGAAGAATTCTAAGGCTCATTTTGACTGCCTCCAGAAGTTAGATCAGATGGCAAATTGGATTTGGTGCTAGGTCTTTCCCTTTAGGTTTTACCCCAACAATGTTTTCATTAGTTTCGCTCACTCTCGAAATCAAGCATTTTACAGCAGGTTGGAGCAGCCTGTATCTCAGCACAGGAATAAGGTAGGGAAGAATTCTAAGGATCATTTTGACTGCCTCCAGAAGTTAGATCAGATGGCAAATTGGATTTGGTGCTAGGTCTTTCCCTTTAGGTTTTACCCCAACAATGTTTTCATTAGTTTTGCTCACTCTCGAAATCAAGCATTTTACAGCAGGTTGGAGCAGCCTGTATCTCAGCACAGGAATAAGGTAGGGAAGAATTCTAAGGATCATTTTGACTGCCTCCAGAAGTTAGATCAGATGGCAAATTGGATTTGGTGCTAGGTCTTTCCCTTTAGGTTTTACCCCAACAATGTTTTCATTAGTTTCGCTCACTCTCGAAATCAAGCATTTTACAGCAGGTTGGAGCAGCCTGTATCTCAGCACAGGAATAAGGTAGGGAAGAATTCAAAGGATCATTTTGACTGCCTCCAGAAGTTAGATCAGATGGCAAATTGGATTTGGTGCTATGGTCTTTCCCTTTAGGTTTTACCCCAACAATGTTTTCATTAGTTTCGCTCACTCTCGAAATCAAGCATTTTACAGCAGGTTGGAGCAGCCTGTATCTCAGCACAGGAATAAGGTAGGGAAGAATTCTAAGGCTCATTTTGACTGCCTCCAGAAGTTAGATCAGATGGCAAATTGGATTTGGTGCTAGGTCTTTCCCTTTAGGTTTTACCCCAACAATGTTTTCATTAGTTTCGCTCACTCTCGAAATCAAGCATTTTACAGCAGGTTGGAGCAGCCTGTATCTCAGCACAGGAATAAGGTAGGGAAGAATTCTAAGGATCATTTGACTGCCTCCAGAAGTTAGATCAGATGGCAAATTGGATTTGGTGCTAGGTCTTTCCCTTTAGGTTTTACCCCAACAATGTTTTCATTAGTTTCGCTCACTCTCGAAATCAAGCATTTTACAGCAGGTTGGAGCAGCCTGTATCTCAGCACAGGAATAAGGTAGGGAAGAATTCTAAGGCTCATTTTGACTGCCTCCAGAAGTTAGATCAGATGGCAAATTGGATTTGGTGCTAGGTCTTTCCCTTTAGGTTTTACCCCAACAATGTTTTCATTAGTTTCGCTCACTCTCGAAATCAAGCATTTTACAGCAGGTTGGAGCAGCCTGTATCTCAGCACAGGAATAAGGTAGGGAAGAATTCTAAGGATCATTTTGACTGCCTCCAGAAGTTAGATCAGATGGCAAATTGGATTTGGTGCTAGGTCTTTCCCTTTAGGTTTTACCCCAACAATGTTTTCATTAGTTTCGCTCACTCTCGAAATCAAGCATTTTACAGCAGGTTGGAGCAGCCTGTATCTCAGCACAGGAATAAGGTAGGGAAGAATTCTAAGGATCATTTTGACTGCCTCCAGAAGTTAGATCAGATGGCAAATTGGATTTGGTGCTAGGTCTTTCCCTTTAGGTTTTACCCCAACAATGTTTTCATTAGTTTCGCTCACTCTCGAAATCAAGCATTTTACAGCAGGTTGGAGCAGCCTGTATCTCAGCACAGGAATAAGGTAGGGAAGAATTCTAAGGATCATTTTGACTGCCTCCAGAAGTTAGATCAGATGGCAAATTGGATTTGGTGCTAGGTCTTTCCCTTTAGGTTTTACCCCAACAATGTTTTCATTAGTTTCGCTCACTCTCGAAATCAAGCATTTTACAGCAGGTTGGAGCAGCCTGTATCTCAGCACAGGAATAAGGTAGGGAAGAATTCAAATGCTCATTTTGACTGCCTCCAGAAGTTAGATCAGATGGCAAATTGGATTTGGTGCTAGGTCCTTTCCCTTTAGGTTTTACCCCAACAATGTTTTCATTAGTTTCGCTCACTCTCGAAATCAAGCATTTTACAGCAGGTTGGAGCAGCCTGTATCTCAGCACAGGAATAAGGTAGGGAAGAATTCAAAGGATCATTTTGACTGCCTCCAGAAGTTAGATCAGATGGCAAATTGGATTTAGTGCTAGGTCTTTCCCTTTAGGTTTTACCCCAACAATGTTTTCATTAGTTTCGCTCACTCTCGAAATCAAGCATTTTACAGCAGGTTGGAGCAGCCTGTATCTCAGCACAGGAATAAGGTAGGGAAGAATTCTAAGGCTCATTTTGACTGCCTCCAGAAGTTAGATCAGATGGCAAATTGGATTTGGTGCTAGGTCTTTCCCTTTAGGTTTTACCCCCAACAATGTTTTCATTAGTTTCGCTCACTCTCGAAATCAAGCATTTTACAGCAGGTTGGAGCAGCCTGTATCTCAGCACAGGAATAAGGTAGGGAAGAATTCTAAGGCTCATTTTGACTGCCTCCAGAAGTTAGATCAGATGGCAAATTGGATTTGGTGCTAGGTCCTTTCCCTTTAGGTTTTACCCCAACAATGTTTTCATTAGTTTCGCTCACTCTCGAAAGCAAGCATTTTACAGCAGGTTGGAGCAGCCTGTATCTCAGCACAGGAATAAGGTAGGGAAGAATTCTAAGGATCATTTTGACTGCCTCCAGAAGTTAGATCAGATGGCAAATTGGATTTGGTGCTAGGTCTTTCCCTTTAGGTTTTACCCCAACAATGTTTTCATTAGTTTCGCTCACTCTCGAAATCAAGCATTTTACAGCAGGTTGGAGCAGCCTGTATCTCAGCACAGGAATAAGGTAGGGAAGAATTCTAAGGATCATTTTGACTGCCTCCAGAAGTTAGATCAGATGGCAAATTGGATTTGGTGCTAGGTCTTTCCCTTTAGGTTTTACCCCAACAATGTTTTCATTAGTTTCGCTCACTCTCGAAATCAAGCATTTTACAGCAGGTTGGAGCAGCCTGTATCTCAGCACAGGAATAAGGTAGGGAAGAATTCTAAGGATCATTTTGACTGCCTCCAGAAGTTAGATCAGATGGCAAATTGGATTTGGTGCTAGGTCTTTCCCTTTAGGTTTTATCCCAACAATGTTTTCATTAGTTTCGCTCACTCTCGAAATCAAGCATTTTACAGCAGGTTGGAGCAGCCTGTATCTCAGCACAGGAATAAGGTAGGGAAGAATTCTAAGGATCATTTTGACTGCCTCCAGAAGTTAGATCAGATGGCAAATTGGATTTGGTGCTAGGTCTTTCCCTTTAGGTTTTACCCCAACAATGTTTTCATTAGTTTCGCTCACTCTCGAAATCAAGCATTTTACAGCAGGTTGGAGCAGCCTGTATCTCAGCACAGGAATAAGGTAGGGAAGAATTCTAAGGATCATTTTGACTGCCTCCAGAAGTTAGATCAGATGGCAAATTGGATTTGGTGCTAGGTCTTTCCCTTTAGGTTTTACCCCAACAATGTTTTCATTAGTTTCGCTCACTCTCGAAATCAAGCATTTTACAGCAGGTTGGAGCAGCCTGTATCTCAGCACAGGAATAAGGTAGGGAAGAATTCTAAGGATCATTTTGACTGCCTCCAGAAGTTAGATCAGATGGCAAATTGGATTTGGTGCTAGGTCTTTCCCTTTAGGTTTTACCCCAACAATGTTTTCATTAGTTTCGCTCACTCTCGAAATCAAGCATTTTACAGCAGGTTGGAGCAGCCTGTATCTCAGCACAGGAATAAGGTAGGGAAGAATTCAAAGGATCATTTTGACTGCCTCCAGAAGTTAGATCAGATGGCAAATTGGATTTGGTGCTAGGTCTTTCCCTTTAGGTTTTACCCCAACAATGTTTTCATTAGTTTCGCTCACTCTCGAAATCAAGCATTTTACAGCAGGTTGGAGCAGCCTGTATCTCAGCACAGGAATAAGGTAGGGAAGAATTCTAAGGCTCATTTTGACTGCCTCCAGAAGTTAGATCAGATGGCAAATTGGATTTGGTGCTAGGTCTTTCCCTTTAGGTTTTACCCCAACAATGTTTTCATTAGTTTCGCTCACTCTCGAAATCAAGCATTTTACAGCAGGTTGGAGCAGCCTGTATCTCAGCACAGGAATAAGGTAGGGAAGAATTCTAAGGCTCATTTTGACTGCCTCCAGAAGTTAGATCAGATGGCAAATTGGATTTGGTGCTAGGTCTTTCCCTTTAGGTTTTACCCCAACAATGTTTTCATTAGTTTCGCTCACTCTCGAAATCAAGCATTTTACAGCAGGTTGGAGCAGCCTGTATCTCAGCACAGGAATAAGGTAGGGAAGAATTCTAAGGCTCATTTTGACTGCCTCCAGAAGTTAGATCAGATGGCAAATTGGATTTGGTGCTAGGTCTTTCCCTTTAGGTTTTACCCCAACAATGTTTTCATTAGTTTCGCTCACTCTCGAAATCAAGCATTTTACAGCAGGTTGGAGCAGCCTGTATCTCAGCACAGGAATAAGGTAGGGAAGAATTCTAAGGATCATTTTGACTGCCTCCAGAAGTTAGATCAGATGGCAAATTGGATTTGGTGCTAGGTCTTTCCCTTTAGGTTTTACCCCAACAATGTTTTCATTAGTTTCGCTCACTCTCGAAATCAAGCATTTTACAGCAGGTTGGAGCAGCCTGTATCTCAGCACAGGAATAAGGTAGGGAAGAATTCTAAGGATCATTTTGACTGCCTCCAGAAGTTAGATCAGATGGCAAATTGGATTTGGTGCTAGGTCTTTCCCTTTAGGTTTTACCCCAACAATGTTTTCATTAGTTTCGCTCACTCTCGAAATCAAGCATTTTACAGCAGGTTGGAGCAGCCTGTATCTCAGCACAGGAATAAGGTAGGGAAGAATTCTAAGGATCATTTTGACTGCCTCCAGAAGTTAGATCAGATGGCAAATTGGATTTGGTGCTAGGTCTTTCCCTTTAGGTTTTACCCCAACAATGTTTTCATTAGTTTCGCTCACTCTCGAAATCAAGCATTTTACAGCAGGTTGGAGCAGCCTGTATCTCAGCACAGGAATAAGGTAGGGAAGAATTCAAATGCTCATTTTGACTGCCTCCAGAAGTTAGATCAGATGGCAAATTGGATTTGGTGCTAGGTCTTTCCCTTTAGGTTTTACCCCAACAATGTTTTCATTAGTTTCGCTCACTCTCGAAATCAAGCATTTTACAGCAGGTTGGAGCAGCCTGTATCTCAGCACAGGAATAAGGTAGGGAAGAATTCAAAGGATCATTTTGACTGCCTCCAGAAGTTAGATCAGATGGCAAATTGGATTTAGTGCTAGGTCTTTCCCTTTAGGTTTTACCCCAACAATGTTTTCATTAGTTTCGCTCACTCTCGAAATCAAGCATTTTACAGCAGGTTGGAGCAGCCTGTATCTCAGCACAGGAATAAGGTAGGGAAGAATTCTAAGGCTCATTTTGACTGCCTCCAGAAGTTAGATCAGATGGCAAATTGGATTTGGTGCTAGGTCTTTCCCTTTAGGTTTTACCCCAACAATGTTTTCATTAGTTTCGCTCACTCTCGAAATCAAGCATTTTACAGCAGGTTGGAGCAGCCTGTATCTCAGCACAGGAATAAGGTAGGGAAGAATTCTAAGGCTCATTTTGACTGCCTCCAGAAGTTAGATCAGATGGCAAATTGGATTTGGTGCTAGGTCTTTCCCTTTAGGTTTTACCCCAACAATGTTTTCATTAGTTTCGCTCACTCTCGAAATCAAGCATTTTACAGCAGGTTGGAGCAGCCTGTATCTCAGCACAGGAATAAGGTAGGGAAGAATTCTAAGGATCATTTTGACTGCCTCCAGAAGTTAGATCAGATGGCAAATTGGATTTGGTGCTAGGTCTTTCCCTTTAGGTTTTACCCCAACAATGTTTTCATTAGTTTCGCTCACTCTCGAAATCAAGCATTTTACAGCAGGTTGGAGCAGCCTGTATCTCAGCACAGGAATAAGGTAGGGAAGAATTCTAAGGATCATTTTGACTGCCTCCAGAAGTTAGATCAGATGGCAAATTGGATTTGGTGCTAGGTCTTTCCCTTTAGGTTTTACCCCAACAATGTTTTCATTAGTTTCGCTCACTCTCGAAATCAAGCATTTTACAGCAGGTTGGAGCAGCCTGTATCTCAGCACAGGAATAAGGTAGGGAAGAATTCTAAGGATCATTTTGACTGCCTCCAGAAGTTAGATCAGATGGCAAATTGGATTTGGTGCTAGGTCTTTCCCTTTAGGTTTTACCCCAACAATGTTTTCATTAGTTTCGCTCACTCTCGAAAGCAAGCATTTTACAGCAGGTTGGAGCAGCCTGTATCTCAGCACAGGAATAAGGTAGGGAAGAATTCTAAGGCTCATTTTGACTGCCTCCAGAAGTTAGATCAGATGGCAAATTGGATTTGGTGCTAGGTCTTTCCCTTTAGGTTTTACCCCAACAATGTTTTCATTAGTTTCGCTCACTCTCGAAATCAAGCATTTTACAGCAGGTTGGAGCAGCCTGTATCTCAGCACAGGAATAAGGTAGGGAAGAATTCTAAGGATCATTTTGACTGCCTCCAGAAGTTAGATCAGATGGCAAATTGGATTTGGTGCTAGGTCTTTCCCTTTAGGTTTTATCCCAACAATGTTTTCATTAGTTTCGCTCACTCTCGAAATCAAGCATTTTACAGCAGGTTGGAGCAGCCTGTATCTCAGCACAGGAATAAGGTAGGGAAGAATTCTAAGGATCATTTTGACTGCCTCCAGAAGTTAGATCAGATGGCAAATTGGATTTGGTGCTAGGTCTTTCCCTTTAGGTTTTACCCCCAACAATGTTTTCATTAGTTTCGCTCACTCTCGAAATCAAGCATTTTACAGCAGGTTGGAGCAGCCTGTATCTCAGCACAGGAATAAGGTAGGGAAGAATTCTAAGGATCATTTTGACTGCCTCCAGAAGTTAGATCAGATGGCAAATTGGATTTGGTGCTAGGTCTTTCCCTTTAGGTTTTACCCCAACAATGTTTTCATTAGTTTCGCTCACTCTCGAAATCAAGCATTTTACAGCAGGTTGGAGCAGCCTGTATCTCAGCACAGGAATAAGGTAGGGAAGAATTCTAAGGATCATTTTGACTGCCTCCAGAAGTTAGATCAGATGGCAAATTGGATTTGGTGCTAGGTCTTTCCCTTTAGGTTTTACCCCAACAATGTTTTCATTAGTTTCGCTCACTCTCGAAATCAAGCATTTTACAGCAGGTTGGAGCAGCCTGTATCTCAGCACAGGAATAAGGTAGGGAAGAATTCTAAGGCTCATTTTGACTGCCTCCAGAAGTTAGATCAGATGGCAAATTGGATTTGGTGCTAGGTCTTTCCCTTTAGGTTTTACCCCAACAATGTTTTCATTAGTTTCGCTCACTCTCGAAATCAAGCATTTTACAGCAGGTTGGAGCAGCCTGTATCTCAGCACAGGAATAAGGTAGGGAAGAATTCTAAGGATCATTTTGACTGCCTCCAGAAGTTAGATCAGATGGCAAATTGGATTTGGTGCTAGGTCTTTCCCTTTATGTTTTACCCCAACAATGTTTTCATTAGTTTCGCTCACTCTCGAAAGCAAGCATTTTACAGCAGGTTGGAGCAGCCTGTATCTCAGCACAGGAATAAGGTAGGGAAGAATTCTAAGGATCATTTTGACTGCCTCCAGAAGTTAGATCAGATGGCAAATTGGATTTGGTGCTAGGTCTTTCCCTTTAGGTTTTACCCCAACAATGTTTTCATTAGTTTCGCTCACTCTCGAAATCAAGCATTTTACAGCAGGTTGGAGCAGCCTGTATCTCAGCACAGGAATAAGGTAGGGAAGAATTCTAAGGCTCATTTTGACTGCCTCCAGAAGTTAGATCAGATGGCAAATTGGATTTGGTGCTAGGTCTTTCCCTTTAGGTTTTACCCCCAACAATGTTTTTCATTAGTTTCGCTCACTCTCGAAATCAAGCATTTTACAGCAGGTTGGAGCAGCCTGTATCTCAGCACAGGAATAAGGTAGGGAAGAATTCTAAGGATCATTTTGACTGCCTCCAGAAGTTAGATCAGATGGCAAATTGGATTTGGTGCTAGGTCTTTCCCTTTAGGTTTTATCCCAACAATGTTTTCATTAGTTTCGCTCACTCTCGAAATCAAGCATTTTACAGGCAGGTTGGAGCAGCCTGTATCTCAGCACAGGAATAAGGTAGGGATAGGGAAGAATTCTAAGGATCATTTTGACTGCCTCCAGAAGTTAGATCAGATGGCAAATTGGATTTGGTGCTAGGTCTTTCCCTTTAGGTTTTACCCCAACAATGTTTTCATTAGTTTCGCTCACTCTCGAAATCAAGCATTTTACAGCAGGTTGGAGCAGCCTGTATCTCAGCACAGGAATAAGGTAGGGAAGAATTCTAAGGCTCATTTTGACTGCCTCCAGAAGTTAGATCAGATGGCAAATTGGATTTGGTGCTAGGTCTTTCCCTTTAGGTTTTACCCCAACAATGTTTTCATTAGTTTCGCTCACTCTCGAAATCAAGCATTTTACAGCAGGTTGGAGCAGCCTGTATCTCAGCACAGGAATAAGGTAGGGAAGAATTCTAAGGATCATTTTGACTGCCTCCAGAAGTTAGATCAGATGGCAAATTGGATTTGGTGCTAGGTCTTTCCCTTTAGGTTTTACCCCAACAATGTTTTCATTAGTTTCGCTCACTCTCGAAATCAAGCATTTTACAGCAGGTTGGAGCAGCCTGTATCTCAGCACAGGAATAAGGTAGGGAAGAATTCTAAGGATCATTTTGACTGCCTCCAGAAGTTAGATCAGATGGCAAATTGGATTTGGTGCTAGGTCTTTCCCTTTAGGTTTTACCCCAACAATGTTTTCATTAGTTTCGCTCACTCTCGAAAGCAAGCATTTTACAGCAGGTTGGAGCAGCCTGTATCTCAGCACAGGAATAAGGTAGGGAAGAATTCTAAGGATCATTTTGACTGCCTCCAGAAGTTAGATCAGATGGCAAATTGGATTTGGTGCTAGGTCTTTCCCTTTAGGTTTTACCCCAACAATGTTTTCATTAGTTTCGCTCACTCTCGAAATCAAGCATTTTACAGCAGGTTGGAGCAGCCTGTATCTCAGCACAGGAATAAGGTAGGGAAGAATTCTAAGGCTCATTTTGACTGCCTCCAGAAGTTAGATCAGATGGCAAATTGGATTTGGTGCTAGGTCTTTCCCTTTAGGTTTTACCCCAACAATGTTTTCATTAGTTTCGCTCACTCTCGAAATCAAGCATTTTACAGCAGGTTGGAGCAGCCTGTATCTCAGCACAGGAATAAGGTAGGGAAGAATTCTAAGGATCATTTTGACTGCCTCCAGAAGTTAGATCAGATGGCAAATTGGATTTGGTGCTAGGTCTTTCCCTTTAGGTTTTATCCCAACAATGTTTTCATTAGTTTCGCTCACTCTCGAAATCAAGCATTTTACAGCAGGTTGGAGCAGCCTGTATCTCAGCACAGGAATAAGGTAGGGAAGAATTCTAAGGATCATTTTGACTGCCTCCAGAAGTTAGATCAGATGGCAAATTGGATTTGGTGCTAGGTCTTTCCCTTTAGGTTTTACCCCAACAATGTTTTCATTAGTTTCGCTCACTCTCGAAATCAAGCATTTTACAGCAGGTTGGAGCAGCCTGTATCTCAGCACAGGAATAAGGTAGGGAAGAATTCTAAGGATCATTTTGACTGCCTCCAGAAGTTAGATCAGATGGCAAATTGGATTTGGTGCTAGGTCTTTCCCTTTAGGTTTTACCCCAACAATGTTTTCATTAGTTTCGCTCACTCTCGAAATCAAGCATTTTACAGCAGGTTGGAGCAGCCTGTATCTCAGCACAGGAATAAGGTAGGGAAGAATTCTAAGGATCATTTTGACTGCCTCCAGAAGTTAGATCAGATGGCAAATTGGATTTGGTGCTAGGTCTTTCCCTTTAGGTTTTACCCCAACAATGTTTTCATTAGTTTCGCTCACTCTCGAAATCAAGCATTTTACAGCAGGTTGGAGCAGCCTGTATCTCAGCACAGGAATAAGGTAGGGAAGAATTCTAAGGCTCATTTTGACTGCCTCCAGAAGTTAGATCAGATGGCAAATTGGATTTGGTGCTAGGTCTTTCCCTTTAGGTTTTACCCCAACAATGTTTTCATTAGTTTCGCTCACTCTCGAAATCAAGCATTTTACAGCAGGTTGGAGCAGCCTGTATCTCAGCACAGGAATAAGGTAGGGAAGAATTCTAAGGATCATTTTGACTGCCTCCAGAAGTTAGATCAGATGGCAAATTGGATTTGGTGCTAGGTCTTTCCCTTTAGGTTTTACCCCAACAATGTTTTCATTAGTTTCGCTCACTCTCGAAAGCAAGCATTTTACAGCAGGTTGGAGCAGCCTGTATCTCAGCACAGGAATAAGGTAGGGAAGAATTCTAAGGATCATTTTGACTGCCTCCAGAAGTTAGATCAGATGGCAAATTGGATTTGGTGCTAGGTCTTTCCCTTTAGGTTTTACCCCAACAATGTTTTCATTAGTTTCGCTCACTCTCGAAATCAAGCATTTTACAGCAGGTTGGAGCAGCCTGTATCTCAGCACAGGAATAAGGTAGGGAAGAATTCTAAGGCTCATTTTGACTGCCTCCAGAAGTTAGATCAGATGGCAAATTGGATTTGGTGCTAGGTCTTTCCCTTTAGGTTTTACCCCAACAATGTTTTCATTAGTTTCGCTCACTCTCGAAATCAAGCATTTTACAGCAGGTTGGAGCAGCCTGTATCTCAGCACAGGAATAAGGTAGGGAAGAATTCTAAGGATCATTTTGACTGCCTCCAGAAGTTAGATCAGATGGCAAATTGGATTTGGTGCTAGGTCTTTCCCTTTAGGTTTTATCCCAACAATGTTTTCATTAGTTTCGCTCACTCTCGAAATCAAGCATTTTACAGCAGGTTGGAGCAGCCTGTATCTCAGCACAGGAATAAGGTAGGGAAGAATTCTAAGGATCATTTTGACTGCCTCCAGAAGTTAGATCAGATGGCAAATTGGATTTGGTGCTAGGTCTTTCCCTTTAGGTTTTACCCCAACAATGTTTTCATTAGTTTCGCTCACTCTCGAAATCAAGCATTTTACAGCAGGTTGGAGCAGCCTGTATCTCAGCACAGGAATAAGGTAGGGAAGAATTCTAAGGCTCATTTTGACTGCCTCCAGAAGTTAGATCAGATGGCAAATTGGATTTGGTGCTAGGTCTTTCCCTTTAGGTTTTACCCCAACAATGTTTTCATTAGTTTCGCTCACTCTCGAAATCAAGCATTTTACAGCAGGTTGGAGCAGCCTGTATCTCAGCACAGGAATAAGGTAGGGAAGAATTCTAAGGATCATTTTGACTGCCTCCAGAAGTTAGATCAGATGGCAAATTGGATTTGGTGCTAGGTCTTTCCCTTTAGGTTTTACCCCAACAATGTTTTCATTAGTTTCGCTCACTCTCGAAATCAAGCATTTTACAGCAGGTTGGAGCAGCCTGTATCTCAGCACAGGAATAAGGTAGGGAAGAATTCTAAGGCTCATTTTGACTGCCTCCAGAAGTTAGATCAGATGGCAAATTGGATTTGGTGCTAGGTCTTTCCCTTTAGGTTTTACCCCAACAATGTTTTCATTAGTTTCGCTCACTCTCGAAATCAAGCATTTTACAGCAGGTTGGAGCAGCCTGTATCTCAGCACAGGAATAAGGTAGGGAAGAATTCTAAGGATCATTTTGACTGCCTCCAGAAGTTAGATCAGATGGCAAATTGGATTTGGTGCTAGGTCTTTCCCTTTAGGTTTTACCCCAACAATGTTTTCATTAGTTTCGCTCACTCTCGAAATCAAGCATTTTACAGCAGGTTGGAGCAGCCTGTATCTCAGCACAGGAATAAGGTAGGGAAGAATTCTAAGGCTCATTTTGACTGCCTCCAGAAGTTAGATCAGATGGCAAATTGGATTTGGTGCTAGGTCTTTCCCTTTAGGTTTTACCCCAACAATGTTTTCATTAGTTTCGCTCACTCTCGAAATCAAGCATTTTACAGCAGGTTGGAGCAGCCTGTATCTCAGCACAGGAATAAGGTAGGGAAGAATTCTAAGGATCATTTTGACTGCCTCCAGAAGTTAGATCAGATGGCAAATTGGATTTGGTGCTAGGTCTTTCCCTTTAGGTTTTACCCCAACAATGTTTTCATTAGTTTCGCTCACTCTCGAAATCAAGCATTTTACAGCAGGTTGGAGCAGCCTGTATCTCAGCACAGGAATAAGGTAGGGAAGAATTCTAAGGATCATTTTGACTGCCTCCAGAAGTTAGATCAGATGGCAAATTGGATTTGGTGCTAGGTCTTTCCCTTTAGGTTTTACCCCAACAATGTTTTCATTAGTTTCGCTCACTCTCGAAATCAAGCATTTTACAGCAGGTTGGAGCAGCCTGTATCTCAGCACAGGAATAAGGTAGGGAAGAATTCTAAGGCTCATTTTGACTGCCTCCAGAAGTTAGATCAGATGGCAAATTGGATTTGGTGCTAGGTCTTTCCCTTTAGGTTTTACCCCAACAATGTTTTCATTAGTTTCGCTCACTCTCGAAATCAAGCATTTTACAGCAGGTTGGAGCAGCCTGTATCTCAGCACAGGAATAAGGTAGGGAAGAATTCTAAGGATCATTTTGACTGCCTCCAGAAGTTAGATCAGATGGCAAATTGGATTTGGTGCTAGGTCTTTCCCTTTAGGTTTTATCCCAACAATGTTTTCATTAGTTTCGCTCACTCTCGAAAGCAAGCATTTTACAGCAGGTTGGAGCAGCCTGTATCTCAGCACAGGAATAAGGTAGGGAAGAATTCTAAGGATCATTTTGACTGCCTCCAGAAGTTAGATCAGATGGCAAATTGGATTTGGTGCTAGGTCTTTCCCTTTAGGTTTTACCCCAACAATGTTTTCATTAGTTTCGCTCACTCTCGAAATCAAGCATTTTACAGCAGGTTGGAGCAGCCTGTATCTCAGCACAGGAATAAGGTAGGGAAGAATTCTAAGGCTCATTTTGACTGCCTCCAGAAGTTAGATCAGATGGCAAATTGGATTTGGTGCTAGGTCTTTCCCTTTAGGTTTTACCCCAACAATGTTTTCATTAGTTTCGCTCACTCTCGAAATCAAGCATTTTACAGCAGGTTGGAGCAGCCTGTATCTCAGCACAGGAATAAGGTAGGGAAGAATTCTAAGGATCATTTTGACTGCCTCCAGAAGTTAGATCAGATGGCAAATTGGATTTGGTGCTAGGTCTTTCCCTTTAGGTTTTACCCCAACAATGTTTTCATTAGTTTCGCTCACTCTCGAAATCAAGCATTTTACAGCAGGTTGGAGCAGCCTGTATCTCAGCACAGGAATAAGGTAGGGAAGAATTCTAAGGATCATTTTGACTGCCTCCAGAAGTTAGATCAGATGGCAAATTGGATTTGGTGCTAGGTCTTTCCCTTTAGGTTTTACCCCAACAATGTTTTCATTAGTTTCGCTCACTCTCGAAATCAAGCATTTTACAGCAGGTTGGAGCAGCCTGTATCTCAGCACAGGAATAAGGTAGGGAAGAATTCTAAGGATCATTTTGACTGCCTCCAGAAGTTAGATCAGATGGCAAATTGGATTTGGTGCTAGGTCTTTCCCTTTAGGTTTTACCCCAACAATGTTTTCATTAGTTTCGCTCACTCTCGAAATCAAGCATTTTACAGCAGGTTGGAGCAGCCTGTATCTCAGCACAGGAATAAGGTAGGGAAGAATTCAAATGCTCATTTTGACTGCCTCCAGAAGTTAGATCAGATGGCAAATTGGATTTAGTGCTAGGTCTTTCCCTTTAGGTTTTACCCCAACAATGTTTTCATTAGTTTCGCTCACTCTCGAAATCAAGCATTTTACAGCAGGTTGGAGCAGCCTGTATCTCAGCACAGGAATAAGGTAGGGAAGAATTCTAAGGCTCATTTTGACTGCCTCCAGAAGTTAGATCAGATGGCAAATTGGATTTGGTGCTAGGTCTTTCCCTTTAGGTTTTACCCCAACAATGTTTTCATTAGTTTCGCTCACTCTCGAAATCAAGCATTTTACAGCAGGTTGGAGCAGCCTGTATCTCAGCACAGGAATAAGGTAGGGAAGAATTCTAAGGATCATTTTGACTGCCTCCAGAAGTTAGATCAGATGGCAAATTGGATTTGGTGCTAGGTCTTTCCCTTTAGGTTTTACCCCAACAATGTTTTCATTAGTTTCGCTCACTCTCGAAATCAAGCATTTTACAGCAGGTTGGAGCAGCCTGTATCTCAGCACAGGAATAAGGTAGGGAAGAATTCTAAGGATCATTTTGACTGCCTCCAGAAGTTAGATCAGATGGCAAATTGGATTTGGTGCTAGGTCTTTCCCTTTAGGTTTTACCCCAACAATGTTTTCATTAGTTTCGCTCACTCTCGAAAGCAAGCATTTTACAGCAGGTTGGAGCAGCCTGTATCTCAGCACAGGAATAAGGTAGGGAAGAATTCTAAGGATCATTTTGACTGCCTCCAGAAGTTAGATCAGATGGCAAATTGGATTTGGTGCTAGGTCTTTCCCTTTAGGTTTTACCCCAACAATGTTTTCATTAGTTTCGCTCACTCTCGAAATCAAGCATTTTACAGCAGGTTGGAGCAGCCTGTATCTCAGCACAGGAATAAGGTAGGGAAGAATTCTAAGGCTCATTTTGACTGCCTCCAGAAGTTAGATCAGATGGCAAATTGGATTTGGTGCTAGGTCTTTCCCTTTAGGTTTTACCCCAACAATGTTTTCATTAGTTTCGCTCACTCTCGAAATCAAGCATTTTACAGCAGGTTGGAGCAGCCTGTATCTCAGCACAGGAATAAGGTAGGGAAGAATTCTAAGGATCATTTTGACTGCCTCCAGAAGTTAGATCAGATGGCAAATTGGATTTGGTGCTAGGTCTTTCCCTTTAGGTTTTACCCCAACAATGTTTTCATTAGTTTCGCTCACTCTCGAAATCAAGCATTTTACAGCAGGTTGGAGCAGCCTGTATCTCAGCACAGGAATAAGGTAGGGAAGAATTCTAAGGATCATTTTGACTGCCTCCAGAAGTTAGATCAGATGGCAAATTGGATTTGGTGCTAGGTCTTTCCCTTTAGGTTTTACCCCAACAATGTTTTCATTAGTTTCGCTCACTCTCGAAATCAAGCATTTTACAGCAGGTTGGAGCAGCCTGTATCTCAGCACAGGAATAAGGTAGGGAAGAATTCTAAGGATCATTTTGACTGCCTCCAGAAGTTAGATCAGATGGCAAATTGGATTTGGTGCTAGGTCTTTCCCTTTAGGTTTTACCCCAACAATGTTTTCATTAGTTTCGCTCACTCTCGAAATCAAGCATTTTACAGCAGGTTGGAGCAGCCTGTATCTCAGCACAGGAATAAGGTAGGGAAGAATTCTAAGGATCATTTTGACTGCCTCCAGAAGTTAGATCAGATGGCAAATTGGATTTGGTGCTAGGTCTTTCCCTTTAGGTTTTACCCCAACAATGTTTTCATTAGTTTCGCTCACTCTCGAAATCAAGCATTTTACAGCAGGTTGGAGCAGCCTGTATCTCAGCACAGGAATAAGGTAGGGAAGAATTCTAAGGATCATTTTGACTGCCTCCAGAAGTTAGATCAGATGGCAAATTGGATTTGGTGCTAGGTCTTTCCCTTTAGGTTTTACCCCAACAATGTTTTCATTAGTTTCGCTCACTCTCGAAATCAAGCATTTTACAGCAGGTTGGAGCAGCCTGTATCTCAGCACAGGAATAAGGTAGGGAAGAATTCTAAGGATCATTTTGACTGCCTCCAGAAGTTAGATCAGATGGCAAATTGGATTTGGTGCTAGGTCTTTCCCTTTAGGTTTTATCCCAACAATGTTTTCATTAGTTTCGCTCACTCTCGAAATCAAGCATTTTACAGCAGGTTGGAGCAGCCTGTATCTCAGCACAGGAATAAGGTAGGGAAGAATTCTAAGGATCATTTTGACTGCCTCCAGAAGTTAGATCAGATGGCAAATTGGATTTGGTGCTAGGTCTTTCCCTTTAGGTTTTACCCCAACAATGTTTTCATTAGTTTCGCTCACTCTCGAAATCAAGCATTTTACAGCAGGTTGGAGCAGCCTGTATCTCAGCACAGGAATAAGGTAGGGAAGAATTCTAAGGCTCATTTTGACTGCCTCCAGAAGTTAGATCAGATGGCAAATTGGATTTGGTGCTAGGTCTTTCCCTTTAGGTTTTACCCCAACAATGTTTTCATTAGTTTCGCTCACTCTCGAAATCAAGCATTTTACAGCAGGTTGGAGCAGCCTGTATCTCAGCACAGGAATAAGGTAGGGAAGAATTCTAAGGATCATTTTGACTGCCTCCAGAAGTTAGATCAGATGGCAAATTGGATTTGGTGCTAGGTCTTTCCCTTTAGGTTTTACCCCAACAATGTTTTCATTAGTTTCGCTCACTCTCGAAATCAAGCATTTTACAGCAGGTTGGAGCAGCCTGTATCTCAGCACAGGAATAAGGTAGGGAAGAATTCTAAGGATCATTTTGACTGCCTCCAGAAGTTAGATCAGATGGCAAATTGGATTTGGTGCTAGGTCTTTCCCTTTAGGTTTTACCCCAACAATGTTTTCATTAGTTTCGCTCACTCTCGAAAGCAAGCATTTTACAGCAGGTTGGAGCAGCCTGTATCTCAGCACAGGAATAAGGTAGGGAAGAATTCTAAGGATCATTTTGACTGCCTCCAGAAGTTAGATCAGATGGCAAATTGGATTTGGTGCTAGGTCTTTCCCTTTAGGTTTTACCCCAACAATGTTTTCATTAGTTTCGCTCACTCTCGAAATCAAGCATTTTACAGCAGGTTGGAGCAGCCTGTATCTCAGCACAGGAATAAGGTAGGGAAGAATTCTAAGGCTCATTTTGACTGCCTCCAGAAGCTAGATCAGATGGCAAATTGGATTTGGTGCTAGGTCTTTCCCTTTAGGTTTTACCCCAACAATGTTTTCATTAGTTTCGCTCACTCTCGAAATCAAGCATTTTACAGCAGGTTGGAGCAGCCTGTATCTCAGCACAGGAATAAGGTAGGGAAGAATTCTAAGGATCATTTTGACTGCCTCCAGAAGTTAGATCAGATGGCAAATTGGATTTGGTGCTAGGTCTTTCCCTTTAGGTTTTATCCCAACAATGTTTTCATTAGTTTCGCTCACTCTCGAAATCAAGCATTTTACAGCAGGTTGGAGCAGCCTGTATCTCAGCACAGGAATAAGGTAGGGAAGAATTCTAAGGATCATTTTGACTGCCTCCAGAAGTTAGATCAGATGGCAAATTGGATTTGGTGCTAGGTCTTTCCCTTTAGGTTTTACCCCAACAATGTTTTCATTAGTTTCGCTCACTCTCGAAATCAAGCATTTTACAGCAGGTTGGAGCAGCCTGTATCTCAGCACAGGAATAAGGTAGGGAAGAATTCTAAGGATCATTTTGACTGCCTCCAGAAGTTAGATCAGATGGCAAATTGGATTTGGTGCTAGGTCTTTCCCTTTAGGTTTTACCCCAACAATGTTTTCATTAGTTTCGCTCACTCTCGAAATCAAGCATTTTACAGCAGGTTGGAGCAGCCTGTATCTCAGCACAGGAATAAGGTAGGGAAGAATTCTAAGGATCATTTTGACTGCCTCCAGAAGTTAGATCAGATGGCAAATTGGATTTGGTGCTAGGTCTTTCCCTTTAGGTTTTACCCCAACAATGTTTTCATTAGTTTCGCTCACTCTCGAAATCAAGCATTTTACAGCAGGTTGGAGCAGCCTGTATCTCAGCACAGGAATAAGGTAGGGAAGAATTCTAAGGCTCATTTTGACTGCCTCCAGAAGTTAGATCAGATGGCAAATTGGATTTGGTGCTAGGTCTTTCCCTTTAGGTTTTTACCCCAACAATGTTTTCATTAGTTTCGCTCACTCTCGAAATCAAGCATTTTACAGCAGGTTGGAGCAGCCTGTATCTCAGCACAGGAATAAGGTAGGGAAGAATTCTAAGGATCATTTTGACTGCCTCCAGAAGTTAGATCAGATGGCAAATTGGATTTGGTGCTAGGTCTTTCCCTTTAGGTTTTACCCCAACAATGTTTTCATTAGTTTCGCTCACTCTCGAAAGCAAGCATTTTACAGCAGGTTGGAGCAGCCTGTATCTCAGCACAGGAATAAGGTAGGGAAGAATTCTAAGGATCATTTTGACTGCCTCCAGAAGTTAGATCAGATGGCAAATTGGATTTGGTGCTAGGTCTTTCCCTTTAGGTTTTACCCCAACAATGTTTTCATTAGTTTCGCTCACTCTCGAAATCAAGCATTTTACAGCAGGTTGGAGCAGCCTGTATCTCAGCACAGGAATAAGGTAGGGAAGAATTCTAAGGCTCATTTTGACTGCCTCCAGAAGTTAGATCAGATGGCAAATTGGATTTGGTGCTAGGTCTTTCCCTTTAGGTTTTACCCCAACAATGTTTTCATTAGTTTCGCTCACTCTCGAAATCAAGCATTTTACAGCAGGTTGGAGCAGCCTGTATCTCAGCACAGGAATAAGGTAGGGAAGAATTCTAAGGATCATTTTGACTGCCTCCAGAAGTTAGATCAGATGGCAAATTGGATTTGGTGCTAGGTCTTTCCCTTTAGGTTTTATCCCAACAATGTTTTCATTAGTTTCGCTCACTCTCGAAATCAAGCATTTTACAGCAGGTTGGAGCAGCCTGTATCTCAGCACAGGAATAAGGTAGGGAAGAATTCTAAGGATCATTTTGACTGCCTCCAGAAGTTAGATCAGATGGCAAATTGGATTTGGTGCTAGGTCTTTCCCTTTAGGTTTTACCCCAACAATGTTTTCATTAGTTTCGCTCACTCTCGAAATCAAGCATTTTACAGCAGGTTGGAGCAGCCTGTATCTCAGCACAGGAATAAGGTAGGGAAGAATTCTAAGGCTCATTTTGACTGCCTCCAGAAGTTAGATCAGATGGCAAATTGGATTTGGTGCTAGGTCTTTCCCTTTAGGTTTTACCCCAACAATGTTTTCATTAGTTTCGCTCACTCTCGAAATCAAGCATTTTACAGCAGGTTGGAGCAGCCTGTATCTCAGCACAGGAATAAGGTAGGGAAGAATTCTAAGGATCATTTTGACTGCCTCCAGAAGTTAGATCAGATGGCAAATTGGATTTGGTGCTAGGTCTTTCCCTTTAGGTTTTACCCCAACAATGTTTTCATTAGTTTCGCTCACTCTCGAAATCAAGCATTTTACAGCAGGTTGGAGCAGCCTGTATCTCAGCACAGGAATAAGGTAGGGAAGAATTCTAAGGCTCATTTTGACTGCCTCCAGAAGTTAGATCAGATGGCAAATTGGATTTGGTGCTAGGTCTTTCCCTTTAGGTTTTACCCCAACAATGTTTTCATTAGTTTCGCTCACTCTCGAAATCAAGCATTTTACAGCAGGTTGGAGCAGCCTGTATCTCAGCACAGGAATAAGGTAGGGAAGAATTCTAAGGATCATTTTGACTGCCTCCAGAAGTTAGATCAGATGGCAAATTGGATTTGGTGCTAGGTCTTTCCCTTTAGGTTTTACCCCAACAATGTTTTCATTAGTTTCGCTCACTCTCGAAATCAAGCATTTTACAGCAGGTTGGAGCAGCCTGTATCTCAGCACAGGAATAAGGTAGGGAAGAATTCTAAGGCTCATTTTGACTGCCTCCAGAAGTTAGATCAGATGGCAAATTGGATTTGGTGCTAGGTCTTTCCCTTTAGGTTTTACCCCAACAATGTTTTCATTAGTTTCGCTCACTCTCGAAATCAAGCATTTTACAGCAGGTTGGAGCAGCCTGTATCTCAGCACAGGAATAAGGTAGGGAAGAATTCTAAGGATCATTTTGACTGCCTCCAGAAGTTAGATCAGATGGCAAATTGGATTTGGTGCTAGGTCTTTCCCTTTAGGTTTTACCCCAACAATGTTTTCATTAGTTTCGCTCACTCTCGAAATCAAGCATTTTACAGCAGGTTGGAGCAGCCTGTATCTCAGCACAGGAATAAGGTAGGGAAGAATTCTAAGGCTCATTTTGACTGCCTCCAGAAGTTAGATCAGATGGCAAATTGGATTTGGTGCTAGGTCTTTCCCTTTAGGTTTTACCCCAACAATGTTTTCATTAGTTTCGCTCACTCTCGAAATCAAGCATTTTACAGCAGGTTGGAGCAGCCTGTATCTCAGCACAGGAATAAGGTAGGGAAGAATTCTAAGGATCATTTTGACTGCCTCCAGAAGTTAGATCAGATGGCAAATTGGATTTGGTGCTAGGTCTTTCCCTTTAGGTTTTACCCCAACAATGTTTTCATTAGTTTCGCTCACTCTCGAAATCAAGCATTTTACAGCAGGTTGGAGCAGCCTGTATCTCAGCACAGGAATAAGGTAGGGAAGAATTCTAAGGATCATTTTGACTGCCTCCAGAAGTTAGATCAGATGGCAAATTGGATTTGGTGCTAGGTCTTTCCCTTTAGGTTTTATCCCAACAATGTTTTCATTAGTTTCGCTCACTCTCGAAAGCAAGCATTTTACAGCAGGTTGGAGCAGCCTGTATCTCAGCACAGGAATAAGGTAGGGAAGAATTCTAAGGATCATTTTGACTGCCTCCAGAAGTTAGATCAGATGGCAAATTGGATTTGGTGCTAGGTCTTTCCCTTTAGGTTTTACCCCAACAATGTTTTCATTAGTTTCGCTCACTCTCGAAATCAAGCATTTTACAGCAGGTTGGAGCAGCCTGTATCTCAGCACAGGAATAAGGTAGGGAAGAATTCTAAGGCTCATTTTGACTGCCTCCAGAAGTTAGATCAGATGGCAAATTGGATTTGGTGCTAGGTCTTTCCCTTTAGGTTTTACCCCAACAATGTTTTCATTAGTTTCGCTCACTCTCGAAATCAAGCATTTTACAGCAGGTTGGAGCAGCCTGTATCTCAGCACAGGAATAAGGTAGGGAAGAATTCTAAGGATCATTTTGACTGCCTCCAGAAGTTAGATCAGATGGCAAATTGGATTTGGTGCTAGGTCTTTCCCTTTAGGTTTTACCCCAACAATGTTTTCATTAGTTTCGCTCACTCTCGAAATCAAGCATTTTACAGCAGGTTGGAGCAGCCTGTATCTCAGCACAGGAATAAGGTAGGGAAGAATTCTAAGGATCATTTTGACTGCCTCCAGAAGTTAGATCAGATGGCAAATTGGATTTGGTGCTAGGTCTTTCCCTTTAGGTTTTACCCCAACAATGTTTTCATTAGTTTCGCTCACTCTCGAAATCAAGCATTTTACAGCAGGTTGGAGCAGCCTGTATCTCAGCACAGGAATAAGGTAGGGAAGAATTCTAAGGATCATTTTGACTGCCTCCAGAAGTTAGATCAGATGGCAAATTGGATTTGGTGCTAGGTCTTTCCCTTTAGGTTTTACCCCAACAATGTTTTCATTAGTTTCGCTCACTCTCGAAATCAAGCATTTTACAGCAGGTTGGAGCAGCCTGTATCTCAGCACAGGAATAAGGTAGGGAAGAATTCAAATGCTCATTTTGACTGCCTCCAGAAGTTAGATCAGATGGCAAATTGGATTTAGTGCTAGGTCTTTCCCTTTAGGTTTTACCCCAACAATGTTTTCATTAGTTTCGCTCACTCTCGAAATCAAGCATTTTACAGCAGGTTGGAGCAGCCTGTATCTCAGCACAGGAATAAGGTAGGGAAGAATTCTAAGGCTCATTTTGACTGCCTCCAGAAGTTAGATCAGATGGCAAATTGGATTTGGTGCTAGGTCTTTCCCTTTAGGTTTTACCCCAACAATGTTTTCATTAGTTTCGCTCACTCTCGAAATCAAGCATTTTACAGCAGGTTGGAGCAGCCTGTATCTCAGCACAGGAATAAGGTAGGGAAGAATTCTAAGGATCATTTTGACTGCCTCCAGAAGTTAGATCAGATGGCAAATTGGATTTGGTGCTAGGTCTTTCCCTTTAGGTTTTACCCCAACAATGTTTTCATTAGTTTCGCTCA
The DNA here is from genome assembly GCF_026170545.1 of Melanerpes formicivorus. Lineage (NCBI taxonomy): Eukaryota > Metazoa > Chordata > Aves > Piciformes > Picidae > Melanerpes > Melanerpes formicivorus. The sequence goes on from NW_027143650.1 coordinate 48,450, forward strand.
CTCTCGAAATCAAGCATTTTACAGCAGGTTGGAGCAGCCTGTATCTCAGCACAGGAATAAGGTAGGGAAGAATTCTAAGGATCATTTTGACTGCCTCCAGAAGTTAGATCAGATGGCAAATTGGATTTGGTGCTAGGTCTTTCCCTTTAGGTTTTACCCCAACAATGTTTTCATTAGTTTCGCTCACTCTCGAAAGCAAGCATTTTACAGCAGGTTGGAGCAGCCTGTATCTCAGCACAGGAATAAGGTAGGGAAGAATTCTAAGGATCATTTTGACTGCCTCCAGAAGTTAGATCAGATGGCAAATTGGATTTGGTGCTAGGTCTTTCCCTTTAGGTTTTACCCCAACAATGTTTTCATTAGTTTCGCTCACTCTCGAAATCAAGCATTTTACAGCAGGTTGGAGCAGCCTGTATCTCAGCACAGGAATAAGGTAGGGAAGAATTCTAAGGCTCATTTTGACTGCCTCCAGAAGTTAGATCAGATGGCAAATTGGATTTGGTGCTAGGTCTTTCCCTTTAGGTTTTACCCCAACAATGTTTTCATTAGTTTCGCTCACTCTCGAAATCAAGCATTTTACAGCAGGTTGGAGCAGCCTGTATCTCAGCACAGGAATAAGGTAGGGAAGAATTCTAAGGATCATTTTGACTGCCTCCAGAAGTTAGATCAGATGGCAAATTGGATTTGGTGCTAGGTCTTTCCCTTTAGGTTTTACCCCAACAATGTTTTCATTAGTTTCGCTCACTCTCGAAATCAAGCATTTTACAGCAGGTTGGAGCAGCCTGTATCTCAGCACAGGAATAAGGTAGGGAAGAATTCTAAGGATCATTTTGACTGCCTCCAGAAGTTAGATCAGATGGCAAATTGGATTTGGTGCTAGGTCTTTCCCTTTAGGTTTTACCCCAACAATGTTTTCATTAGTTTCGCTCACTCTCGAAATCAAGCATTTTACAGCAGGTTGGAGCAGCCTGTATCTCAGCACAGGAATAAGGTAGGGAAGAATTCTAAGGATCATTTTGACTGCCTCCAGAAGTTAGATCAGATGGCAAATTGGATTTGGTGCTAGGTCTTTCCCTTTAGGTTTTACCCCAACAATGTTTTCATTAGTTTCGCTCACTCTCGAAATCAAGCATTTTACAGCAGGTTGGAGCAGCCTGTATCTCAGCACAGGAATAAGGTAGGGAAGAATTCTAAGGATCATTTTGACTGCCTCCAGAAGTTAGATCAGATGGCAAATTGGATTTGGTGCTAGGTCTTTCCCTTTAGGTTTTACCCCAACAATGTTTTCATTAGTTTCGCTCACTCTCGAAATCAAGCATTTTACAGCAGGTTGGAGCAGCCTGTATCTCAGCACAGGAATAAGGTAGGGAAGAATTCTAAGGCTCATTTTGACTGCCTCCAGAAGTTAGATCAGATGGCAAATTGGATTTGGTGCTAGGTCTTTCCCTTTAGGTTTTACCCCAACAATGTTTTCATTAGTTTCGCTCACTCTCGAAATCAAGCATTTTACAGCAGGTTGGAGCAGCCTGTATCTCAGCACAGGAATAAGGTAGGGAAGAATTCTAAGGATCATTTTGACTGCCTCCAGAAGTTAGATCAGATGGCAAATTGGATTTGGTGCTAGGTCTTTCCCTTTAGGTTTTACCCCAACAATGTTTTCATTAGTTTCGCTCACTCTCGAAATCAAGCATTTTACAGCAGGTTGGAGCAGCCTGTATCTCAGCACAGGAATAAGGTAGGGAAGAATTCTAAGGCTCATTTTGACTGCCTCCAGAAGTTAGATCAGATGGCAAATTGGATTTGGTGCTAGGTCTTTCCCTTTAGGTTTTACCCCAACAATGTTTTCATTAGTTTCGCTCACTCTCGAAATCAAGCATTTTACAGCAGGTTGGAGCAGCCTGTATCTCAGCACAGGAATAAGGTAGGGAAGAATTCTAAGGCTCATTTTGACTGCCTCCAGAAGTTAGATCAGATGGCAAATTGGATTTGGTGCTAGGTCTTTCCCTTTAGGTTTTACCCCAACAATGTTTTCATTAGTTTCGCTCACTCTCGAAATCAAGCATTTTACAGCAGGTTGGAGCAGCCTGTATCTCAGCACAGGAATAAGGTAGGGAAGAATTCTAAGGATCATTTTGACTGCCTCCAGAAGTTAGATCAGATGGCAAATTGGATTTGGTGCTAGGTCTTTCCCTTTAGGTTTTATCCCAACAATGTTTTCATTAGTTTCGCTCACTCTCGAAATCAAGCATTTTACAGCAGGTTGGAGCAGCCTGTATCTCAGCACAGGAATAAGGTAGGGAAGAATTCTAAGGCTCATTTTGACTGCCTCCAGAAGTTAGATCAGATGGCAAATTGGATTTGGTGCTAGGTCTTTCCCTTTAGGTTTTACCCCAACAATGTTTTCATTAGTTTCGCTCACTCTCGAAAGCAAGCATTTTACAGCAGGTTGGAGCAGCCTGTATCTCAGCACAGGAATAAGGTAGGGAAGAATTCTAAGGATCATTTTGACTGCCTCCAGAAGTTAGATCAGATGGCAAATTGGATTTGGTGCTAGGTCTTTCCCTTTAGGTTTTACCCCAACAATGTTTTCATTAGTTTCGCTCACTCTCGAAATCAAGCATTTTACAGCAGGTTGGAGCAGCCTGTATCTCAGCACAGGAATAAGGTAGGGAAGAATTCTAAGGATCATTTTGACTGCCTCCAGAAGTTAGATCAGATGGCAAATTGGATTTGGTGCTAGGTCTTTCCCTTTAGGTTTTACCCCAACAATGTTTTCATTAGTTTCGCTCACTCTCGAAATCAAGCATTTTACAGCAGGTTGGAGCAGCCTGTATCTCAGCACAGGAATAAGGTAGGGAAGAATTCTAAGGCTCATTTTGACTGCCTCCAGAAGTTAGATCAGATGGCAAATTGGATTTGGTGCTAGGTCTTTCCCTTTAGGTTTTACCCCAACAATGTTTTCATTAGTTTCGCTCACTCTCGAAATCAAGCATTTTACAGCAGGTTGGAGCAGCCTGTATCTCAGCACAGGAATAAGGTAGGGAAGAATTCTAAGGATCATTTTGACTGCCTCCAGAAGTTAGATCAGATGGCAAATTGGATTTGGTGCTAGGTCTTTCCCTTTAGGTTTTACCCCAACAATGTTTTCATTAGTTTCGCTCACTCTCGAAATCAAGCATTTTACAGCAGGTTGGAGCAGCCTGTATCTCAGCACAGGAATAAGGTAGGGAAGAATTCTAAGGATCATTTTGACTGCCTCCAGAAGTTAGATCAGATGGCAAATTGGATTTGGTGCTAGGTCTTTCCCTTTAGGTTTTACCCCAACAATGTTTTCATTAGTTTCGCTCACTCTCGAAATCAAGCATTTTACAGCAGGTTGGAGCAGCCTGTATCTCAGCACAGGAATAAGGTAGGGAAGAATTCTAAAGGATCATTTTGACTGCCTCCAGAAGTTAGATCAGATGGCAAATTGGATTTGGTGCTAGGTCTTTCCCTTTAGGTTTTACCCCAACAATGTTTTCATTAGTTTCGCTCACTCTCGAAAGCAAGCATTTTACAGCAGGTTGGAGCAGCCTGTATCTCAGCACAGGAATAAGGTAGGGAAGAATTCTAAGGATCATTTTGACTGCCTCCAGAAGTTAGATCAGATGGCAAATTGGATTTGGTGCTAGGTC
>NW_027143651.1:0-52062 GCF_026170545.1 Melanerpes formicivorus
TCTGGAGGCAGTCAAAATGATCCTTAGAATTCTTCCCTACCTTATTCCTGTGCTGAGATACAGGCTGCTCCAACCTGCTGTAAAATGCTTGATTTCGAGAGTGAGCGAAACTAATGAAAACATTGTTGGGGTAAAACCTAAAGGGAAAGACCTAGCACCAAATCCAATTTGCCATCTGAACTAACTTCTGGAGGCAGTCAAAATGATCCTTAGAATTCTTCCCTACCTTATTCCTGTGCTGAGATACAGGCTGCTCCAACCTGCTGTAAAATGCTTGATTTCGAGAGTGAGCGAAACTAATGAAAACATTGTTGGGGTAAAACCTAAAGGGAAAGACCTAGCACCAAATCCAATTTGCCATCTGATCTAACTTCTGGAGGCAGTCAAAATGATCCTTAGATTCTTCCCTACCTTATTCCTGTGCTGAGATACAGGCTGCTCCAACCTGCTGTAAAATGCTTGATTTCGAGAGTGAGCGAAACTAATGAAAACATTGTTGGGGTAAAACCTAAAGGGAAAGACCTAGCACCAAATCCAATTTGCCATCTGATCTAACATCTGGAGGCAGTCAAAATGAGTATTTGAATTCTTCCCTACCTTATTCCTGTGCTGAGATACAGGCTGCTCCAACCTGCTGTAAAATGCTTGATTTCGAGAGTGAGCGAAACTAATGAAAACATTGTTGGGGTAAAACCTAAGGGAAAGACCTAGCACCAAATCCAATTTGCATCTGATCTAACTTCTGGAGGCAGTCAAAATGAGTATTTGAATTCTTCCCTACCTTATTCCTGTGCTGAGATACAGGCTGCTCCAACCTGCTGTAAAATGCTTGATTTCGAGAGTGAGCGAAACTAATGAAAACATTGTTGGGGTAAAAACCTAAAGGGAAAGACCTAGCACCAAATCCAATTTGCCATCTGATCTAACTTCTGGAGGCAGTCAAATGAGTATTTGAATTCTTCCCTACCTTATTCCTGTGCTGAGATACAGGCTGCTCCAACCTGCTGTAAAATGCTTGATTTCGAGAGTGAGCGAAACTAATGAAAACATTGTTGGGGTAAAACCTAAAGGGAAAGACCTAGCACCAAATCCAATTTGCCATCTGATCTAACTTCTGGAGGCAGTCAAAATGATCCTTAGAATTCTTCCCTACCTTATTCCTGTGCTGAGATACAGGCTGCTCCAACCTGCTGTAAAATGCTTGATTTCGAGAGTGAGCGAAACATATGAAAACATTGTTGGGGTAAAACCTAAAGGGAAAGACCTAGCACCAAATCCAATTTGCCATCTGATCTAACTTCTGGAGGCAGTCAAAATGAGTATTTGAATTCTTCCTACCTTATTCCTGTGCTGAGATACAGGCTGCTCCAACCTGCTGTAAAATGCTTGATTTCGAGAGTGAGCGAAACTAATGAAAACATTGTTGGGGTAAAACCTAAAGGGAAAGACCTAGCACCAAATCCAATTTGCCATCTGATCTAACTTCTGGAGGCAGTCAAAATGATCCTTAGAATTCTTCCCTACCTTATTCCTGTGCTGAGATACAGGCTGCTCCAACCTGCTGTAAAATGCTTGATTTCGAGAGTGAGCGAAACTAATGAAAACATTGTTGGGGTAAAACCTAAAGGGAAAGACCTAGCACCAAATCCAATTTGCATCTGATCTAACTTCTGGAGGCAGTCAAAATGATCCTTAGAATTCTTCCCTACCTTATTCCTGTGCTGAGATACAGGCTGCTCCAACCTGCTGTAAAATGCTTGATTTCCAGAGTGAGCGAAACTAATGAAAACATTGTTGGGGTAAAACCTAAAGGGAAAGACCTAGCACCAAATCCAATTTGCCATCTGATCTAACTTCTGGAGGCAGTCAAAATGATCCTTAGAATTCTTCCCTACCTTATTCCTGTGCTGAGATACAGGCTGCTCCAACCTGCTGTAAAATGCTTGATTTCGAGAGTGAGCGAAACTAATGAAAACATTGTTGGGGTAAAACCTAAAGGGAAAGACCTAGCACCAAATCCAATTTGCCATCTGATCTAACTTCTGGAGGCAGTCAAAATGAGTATTTGAATTCTTCCCTACCTAATTCCTGTGCTGAGATACAGGCTGCTCCAACCTGCTGTAAAATGCTTGATTTCGAGAGTGAGCGAAACTAATGAAAACATTGTTGGGGTAAAACCTAAAGGGAAAGACCTAGCACCAAATCCAATTTGCCATCTGATCTAACTTCTGGAGGCAGTCAAAATGATCCTTAGAATTCTTCCCTACCTTATTCCTGTGCTGAGATACAGGCTGCTCCAACCTGCTGTAAAATGCTTGATTTCGAGAGTGAGCGAAACTAATGAAAACATTGTTGGGGTAAAACCTAAAGGAAAGACCTAGCACCAAATCCAATTTGCCATCTGATCTAACTTCTGGAGGCAGTCAAAATGATCCTTAGAATTCTTCCCTACCTTATTCCTGTGCTGAGATACAGGCTGCTCCAACCTGCTGTAAAATGCTTGATTTCGAGAGTGAGCGAAACTAATGAAAACATTGTTGGGGTAAAACCTAAAGGGAAAGGCCTAGCACCAAAATTGCATTGGCCATCTGATCTAACTTCTGGAGGCAGTCAAAATGAGTATTTGAATTCTTCCCTACCTTATTCCTGTGCTGAGATACAGGCTGCTCCAACCTGCTGTAAAATGCTTGATTTCGAGAGTGAGCGAAACTAATGAAAACATTGTTGGGGTAAAACCTAAAGGGAAAGACCTAGCACCAAATCCAATTTGCCATCTGATCTAACTTCTGGAGGCAGTCAAAATGATCCTTAGAATCTTCCCTACCTTATTCCTGTGCTGAGATACAGGCTGCTCCAACCTGCTGTAAAATGCTTGATTTCGAGAGTGAGCGAAACTAATGAAAACATTGTTGGGGTAAAACCTAAAGGGAAAGGCCTAGCACCAAATTGCATTGGCCATCTGATCTAACTTCTGGAGGCAGTCAAAATGATCCTTAGAATTCTTCCCTACCTTATTCCTGTGCTGAGATACAGGCTGCTCCAACCTGCTGTAAAATGCTTGATTTCGAGAGTGAGCGAAACTAATGAAAACATTGTTGGGGTAAAACCTAAAGGGAAAGACCTAGCACCAAATCCAATTTGCCATCTGATCTAACTTCTGGAGGCAGTCAAAATGATCCTTAGAATTCTTCCCTACCTTATTCCTGTGCTGAGATACAGGCTGCTCCAACCTGCTGTAAAATGCTTGATTTCGAGAGTGAGCGAAACTAATGAAAAACATTGTTGGGGTAAAACCTAAAGGGAAAGACCTAGCACCAAATCCAATTTGCCATCTGATCTAACTTCTGGAGGCAGTCAAAATGATCCTTAGAATTCTTCCCTACCTTATTCCTGTGCTGAGATACAGGCTGCTCCAACCTGCTGTAAAATGCTTGATTTCGAGAGTGAGCAAAACTAATGAAAACATTGTTGGGGTAAAACCTAAAGGGAAAGACCTAGCACCAAATCCAATTTGCCATCTGATCTAACTTCTGGAGGCAGTCAAAATGAGTATTTGAATTCTTCCCTACCTTATTCCTGTGCTGAGATACAGGCTGCTCCAACCTGCTGTAAAATGCTTGATTTCGAGAGTGAGCGAAACTAATGAAAACATTGTTGGGGTAAAAACCTAAAGGGAAAGACCTAGCACCAAATCCAATTTGCCATCTGATCTAACTTCTGGAGGCAGTCAAAATGAGTATTTGAATTCTTCCCTACCTTATTCCTGTGCTGAGATACAGGCTGCTCCAACCTGCTGTAAAATGCTTGATTTCGAGAGTGAGCGAAACTAATGAAAACATTGTTGGGGTAAAACCTAAAGGGAAAGACCTAGCACCAAATCCAATTTGCCATCTGATCTAACTTCTGGAGGCAGTCAAAATGATCCTTAGAATTCTTCCCTACCTTATTCCTGTGCTGAGATACAGGCTGCTCCAACCTGCTGTAAAATGCTTGATTTCGAGAGTGAGCGAAACTAATGAAAACATTGTTGGGGTAAAACCTAAAGGGAAAGACCTAGCACCAAATCCAATTTGCCATCTGATCTAACTTCTGGAGGCAGTCAAAATGAGTATTTGAATTCTTCCCTACCTAATTCCTGTGCTGAGATACAGGCTGCTCCAACCTGCTGTAAAATGCTTGATTTCGAGAGTGAGCGAAACTAATGAAAACATTGTTGGGGTAAAACCTAAAGGGAAAGACCTAGCACCAAATCCAATTTGCCATCTGATCTAACTTCTGGAGGCAGTCAAAATGATCCTTAGAATTCTTCCCTACCTTATTCCTGTGCTGAGATACAGGCTGCTCCAACCTGCTGTAAAATGCTTGATTTCGAGAGTGAGCGAAACTAATGAAAACATTGTTGGGGTAAAACCTAAAGGGAAAGACCTAGCACCAAATCCAATTTGCCATCTGATCTAACTTCTGGAGGCAGTCAAAATGATCCTTAGAATTCTTCCCTACCTTATTCCTGTGCTGAGATACAGGCTGCTCCAACCTGCTGTAAAATGCTTGATTTCGAGAGTGAGCGAAACTAATGAAAACATTGTTGGGGTAAAACCTAAAGGGAAAGACCTAGCACCAAATCCAATTTGCCATCTGATCTAACTTCTGGAGGCAGTCAAAATGATCCTTAGAATTCTTCCCTACCTTATTCCTGTGCTGAGATACAGGCTGCTCCAACCTGCTGTAAAATGCTTGATTTCGAGAGTGAGCGAAACTAATGAAAACATTGTTGGGGTAAAACCTAAAGGGAAAGACCTAGCACCAAATCCAATTTGCCATCTGATCTAACTTCTGGAGGCAGTCAAAATGATCCTTAGAATTCTTCCCTACCTTATTCCTGTGCTGAGATACAGGCTGCTCCAACCTGCTGTAAAATGCTTGATTTCGAGAGTGAGCGAAACTAATGAAAACATTGTTGGGGTAAAACCTAAAGGGAAAGACCTAGCACCAAATCCAATTTGCCATCTGATCTAACTTCTGGAGGCAGTCAAAATGAGTATTTGAATTCTTCCCTACCTTATTCCTGTGCTGAGATACAGGCTGCTCCAACCTGCTGTAAAATGCTTGATTTCGAGAGTGAGCGAAACTAATGAAAACATTGTTGGGGTAAAACCTAAAGGGAAAGACCTAGCACCAAATCCAATTTGCCATCTGATCTAACTTCTGGAGGCAGTCAAAATGATCCTTAGAATTCTTCCCTACCTTATTCCTGTGCTGAGATACAGGCTGCTCCAACCTGCCTGTAAAATGCTTGATTTCGAGAGTGAGCGAAAACTAATGAAAACATTGTTGGGGTAAAACCTAAAGGGAAAGACCTAGCACCAAATCCAATTTGCCATCTGATCTAACTTCTGGAGGCAGTCAAAATGATCCTTAGAATTCTTCCCTACCTTATTCCTGTGCTGAGATACAGGCTGCTCCAACCTGCTGTAAAATGCTTGATTTCGAGAGTGAGCAAAACTAATGAAAACATTGTTGGGGTAAAACCTAAAGGGAAAGACCTAGCACCAAATCCAATTTGCCATCTGATCTAACTTCTGGAGGCAGTCAAAATGATCCTTAGAATTCTTCCCTACCTTATTCCTGTGCTGAGATACAGGCTGCTCCAACCTGCTGTAAAATGCTTGATTTCGAGAGTGAGCGAAACTAATGAAAACATTGTTGGGGTAAAACCTAAAGGGAAAGACCTAGCACCAAATCCAATTTGCCATCTGATCTAACTTCTGGAGGCAGTCAAAATGATCCTTAGAATTCTTCCCTACCTTATTCCTGTGCTGAGATACAGGCTGCTCCAACCTGCTGTACAAATGCTTGATTCGAGAGTGAGCGAAACTAATGAAAACATTGTTGGGGTAAAACCTAAAGGGAAAGACCTAGCACCAAATCCAATTTGCCATCTGATCTAACTTCTGGAGGCAGTCAAAATGATCCTTAGAATTCTTCCCTACCTTATTCCTGTGCTGAGATACAGGCTGCTCCAACCTGCTGTAAAATGCTTGATTTCGAGAGTGAGCGAAACTAATGAAAACATTGTTGGGGTAAAACCTAAAGGGAAAGACCTAGCACCAAATCCAATTTGCCATCTGATCTAACTTCTGGAGGCAGTCAAAATGATCCTTAGAATTCTTCCCTACCTTATTCCTGTGCTGAGATACAGGCTGCTCCAACCTGCTGTAAAATGCTTGATTTCGAGAGTGAGCGAAACTAATGAAAACATTGTTGGGGTAAAACCTAAAGGGAAAGACCTAGCACCAAATCCAATTTGCCATCTGATCTAACTTCTGGAGGCAGTCAAAATGAGTATTTGAATTCTTCCCTACCTTATTCCTGTGCTGAGATACAGGCTGCTCCAACCTGCTGTAAAATGCTTGATTTCGAGAGTGAGCGAAACTAATGAAAACATTGTTGGGGTAAAACCTAAAGGGAAAGACCTAGCACCAAATCCAATTTGCCATCTGATCTAACTTCTGGAGGCAGTCAAAATGAGTATTTGAATTCTTCCCTACCTTATTCCTGTGCTGAGATACAGGCTGCTCCAACCTGCTGTAAAATGCTTGATTTCGAGAGTGAGCGAAACTAATGAAAACATTGTTGGGGTAAAACCTAAAGGGAAAGACCTAGCACCAAATCCAATTTGCCATCTGATCTAACTTCTGGAGGCAGTCAAAATGATCCTTAGAATTCTTCCCTACCTTATTCCTGTGCTGAGATACAGGCTGCTCCAACCTGCTGTAAAATGCTTGATTTCGAGAGTGAGCGAAACTAATGAAAACATTGTTGGGGTAAAACCTAAAGGGAAAGACCTAGCACCAAATCCAATTTTCCATCTGATCTAACTTCTGGAGGCAGTCAAAATGATCCTTAGAATTCTTCCCTACCTTATTCCTGTGCTGAGATACAGGCTGCTCCAACCTGCTGTAAAATGCTTGATTTCGAGAGTGAGCGAAACTAATGAAAACATTGTTGGGGTAAAACCTAAAGGGAAAGACCTAGCACCAAATCCAATTTGCCATCTGATCTAACATCTGGAGGCAGTCAAAATGAGTATTTGAATTCTTCCCTACCTTATTCCTGTGCTGAGATACAGGCTGCTCCAACCTGCTGTAAAATGCTTGATTTCGAGAGTGAGCGAAACTAATGAAAACATTGTTGGGGTAAAACCTAAAGGGAAAGACCTAGCACCAAATCCAATTTGCCATCTGATCTAACTTCTGGAGGCAGTCAAAATGAGTATTTGAATTCTTCCCTACCTTATTCCTGTGCTGAGATACAGGCTGCTCCAACCTGCTGTAAAATGCTTGATTTCGAGAGTGAGCGAAACTAATGAAAACATTGTTGGGGTAAAACCTAAAGGGAAAGACCTAGCACCAAATCCAATTTGCCATCTGATCTAACTTCTGGAGGCAGTCAAAATGAGTATTTGAATTCTTCCCTACCTTATTCCTGTGCTGAGATACAGGCTGCTCCAACCTGCTGTAAAATGCTTGATTTCGAGAGTGAGCGAAACTAATGAAAACATTGTTGGGGTAAAACCTAAAGGGAAAGACCTAGCACCAAATCCAATTTGCCATCTGATCTAACTTCTGGAGGCAGTCAAAATGATCCTTAGAATTCTTCCCTACCTTATTCCTGTGCTGAGATACAGGCTGCTCCAACCTGCTGTAAAATGCTTGATTTCGAGAGTGAGCGAAACATATGAAAACATTGTTGGGGTAAAACCTAAAGGGAAAGACCTAGCACCAAATCCAATTTGCCATCTGATCTAACTTCTGGAGGCAGTCAAAATGAGTATTTGAATTCTTCCCTACCTTATTCCTGTGCTGAGATACAGGCTGCTCCAACCTGCTGTAAAATGCTTGATTTCGAGAGTGAGCGAAACTAATGAAAACATTGTTGGGGTAAAACCTAAAGGGAAAGACCTAGCACCAAATCCAATTTGCCATCTGATCTAACTTCTGGAGGCAGTCAAAATGATCCTTAGAATTCTTCCCTACCTTATTCCTGTGCTGAGATACAGGCTGCTCCAACCTGCTGTAAAATGCTTGATTTCGAGAGTGAGCGAAACTAATGAAAACATTGTTGGGGTAAAACCTAAAGGGAAAGACCTAGCACCAAATCCAATTTGCCATCTGATCTAACTTCTGGAGGCAGTCAAAATGATCCTTAGAATTCTTCCCTACCTTATTCCTGTGCTGAGATACAGGCTGCTCCAACCTGCTGTAAAATGCTTGATTTCCAGAGTGAGCGAAACTAATGAAAACATTGTTGGGGTAAAACCTAAAGGGAAAGACCTAGCACCAAATCCAATTTGCCATCTGATCTAACTTCTGGAGGCAGTCAAAATGATCCTTAGAATTCTTCCCTACCTTATTCCTGTGCTGAGATACAGGCTGCTCCAACCTGCTGTAAAATGCTTGATTTCGAGAGTGAGCGAAACTAATGAAAACATTGTTGGGGTAAAACCTAAAGGGAAAGACCTAGCACCAAATCCAATTTGCCATCTGATCTAACTTCTGGAGGCAGTCAAAATGAGTATTTGAATTCTTCCCTACCTAATTCCTGTGCTGAGATACAGGCTGCTCCAACCTGCTGTAAAATGCTTGATTTCGAGAGTGAGCGAAACTAATGAAAACATTGTTGGGGTAAAACCTAAAGGGAAAGACCTAGCACCAAATCCAATTTGCCATCTGATCTAACTTCTGGAGGCAGTCAAAATGAGTATTTGAATTCTTCCCTACCTTATTCCTGTGCTGAGATACAGGCTGCTCCAACCTGCTGTAAAATGCTTGATTTCGAGAGTGAGCGAAACTAATGAAAACATTGTTGGGGTAAAACCTAAAGGGAAAGACCTAGCACCAAATCCAATTTGCCATCTGATCTAACTTCTGGAGGCAGTCAAAATGATCCTTAGAATTCTTCCCTACCTTATTCCTGTGCTGAGATACAGGCTGCTCCAACCTGCTGTAAAATGCTTGATTTCGAGAGTGAGCGAAACTAATGAAAACATTGTTGGGGTAAAACCTAAAGGGAAAGGCCTAGCACCAAATTGCATTGGCCATCTGATCTAACTTCTGGAGGCAGTCAAAATGAGTATTTGAATTCTTCCCTACCTTATTCCTGTGCTGAGATACAGGCTGCTCCAACCTGCTGTAAAATGCTTGATTTCGAGAGTGAGCGAAACTAATGAAAACATTGTTGGGGTAAAACCTAAAGGGAAAGACCTAGCACCAAATCCAATTTGCCATCTGATCTAACTTCTGGAGGCAGTCAAAATGATCCTTAGAATTCTTCCCTACCTTATTCCTGTGCTGAGATACAGGCTGCTCCAACCTGCTGTAAAATGCTTGATTTCGAGAGTGAGCGAAACTAATGAAAACATTGTTGGGGTAAAACCTAAAGGGAAAGACCTAGCACCAAATCCAATTTGCCATCTGATCTAACTTCTGGAGGCAGTCAAAATGATCCTTAGAATTCTTCCCTACCTTATTCCTGTGCTGAGATACAGGCTGCTCCAACCTGCTGTAAAATGCTTGATTTCGAGAGTGAGCGAAACTAATGAAAACATTGTTGGGGTAAAACCTAAAGGGAAAGACCTAGCACCAAATCCAATTTGCCATCTGATCTAACTTCTGGAGGCAGTCAAAATGATCCTTAGAATTCTTCCCTACCTTATTCCTGTGCTGAGATACAGGCTGCTCCAACCTGCTGTAAAATGCTTGATTTCGAGAGTGAGCGAAACTAATGAAAACATTGTTGGGGTAAAACCTAAAGGGAAAGACCTAGCACCAAATCCAATTTGCCATCTGATCTAACTTCTGGAGGCAGTCAAAATGATCCTTAGAATTCTTCCCTACCTTATTCCTGTGCTGAGATACAGGCTGCTCCAACCTGCTGTAAAATGCTTGATTTCGAGAGTGAGCAAAACTAATGAAAACATTGTTGGGGTAAAACCTAAAGGGAAAGACCTAGCACCAAATCCAATTTGCCATCTGATCTAACTTCTGGAGGCAGTCAAAATGAGTATTTGAATTCTTCCCTACCTTATTCCTGTGCTGAGATACAGGCTGCTCCAACCTGCTGTAAAATGCTTGATTTCGAGAGTGAGCGAAACTAATGAAAACATTGTTGGGGTAAAACCTAAAGGGAAAGACCTAGCACCAAATCCAATTTGCCATCTGATCTAACTTCTGGAGGCAGTCAAAATGAGTATTTGAATTCTTCCCTACCTTATTCCTGTGCTGAGATACAGGCTGCTCCAACCTGCTGTAAAATGCTTGATTTCGAGAGTGAGCGAAACTAATGAAAACATTGTTGGGGTAAAACCTAAAGGGAAAGACCTAGCACCAAATCCAATTTGCCATCTGATCTAACTTCTGGAGGCAGTCAAAATGATCCTTAGAATTCTTCCCTACCTTATTCCTGTGCTGAGATACAGGCTGCTCCAACCTGCTGTAAAATGCTTGATTTCGAGAGTGAGCGAAACTAATGAAAACATTGTTGGGGTAAAACCTAAAGGGAAAGACCTAGCACCAAATCCAATTTGCCATCTGATCTAACTTCTGGAGGCAGTCAAAATGATCCTTAGAATTCTTCCCTACCTTATTCCTGTGCTGAGATACAGGCTGCTCCAACCTGCTGTAAAATGCTTGATTTCGAGAGTGAGCGAAACTAATGAAAACATTGTTGGGGTAAAACCTAAAGGGAAAGACCTAGCACCAAATCCAATTTGCCATCTGAACTAACTTCTGGAGGCAGTCAAAATGATCCTTAGAATTCTTCCCTACCTTATTCCTGTGCTGAGATACAGGCTGCTCCAACCTGCTGTAAAATGCTTGATTTCGAGAGTGAGCGAAACTAATGAAAACATTGTTGGGGTAAAACCTAAAGGGAAAGACCTAGCACCAAATCCAATTTGCCATCTGATCTAACTTCTGGAGGCAGTCAAAATGATCCTTAGAATTCTTCCCTACCTTATTCCTGTGCTGAGATACAGGCTGCTCCAACCTGCTGTAAAATGCTTGATTTCGAGAGTGAGCGAAACTAATGAAAACATTGTTGGGGTAAAACCTAAAGGGAAAGACCTAGCACCAAATCCAATTTGCCATCTGATCTAACATCTGGAGGCAGTCAAAATGAGTATTTGAATTCTTCCCTACCTTATTCCTGTGCTGAGATACAGGCTGCTCCAACCTGCTGTAAAATGCTTGATTTCGAGAGTGAGCGAAACTAATGAAAACATTGTTGGGGTAAAACCTAAAGGGAAAGACCTAGCACCAAATCCAATTTGCCATCTGATCTAACTTCTGGAGGCAGTCAAAATGAGTATTTGAATTCTTCCCTACCTTATTCCTGTGCTGAGATACAGGCTGCTCCAACCTGCTGTAAAATGCTTGATTTCGAGAGTGAGCGAAACTAATGAAAACATTGTTGGGGTAAAACCTAAAGGGAAAGACCTAGCACCAAATCCAATTTGCCATCTGATCTAACTTCTGGAGGCAGTCAAAATGATCCTTAGAATTCTTCCCTACCTTATTCCTGTGCTGAGATACAGGCTGCTCCAACCTGCTGTAAAATGCTTGATTTCGAGAGTGAGCGAAACTAATGAAAACATTGTTGGGGTAAAACCTAAAGGGAAAGACCTAGCACCAAATCCAATTTGCCATCTGATCTAACTTCTGGAGGCAGTCAAAATGATCCTTAGAATTCTTCCCTACCTTATTCCTGTGCTGAGATACAGGCTGCTCCAACCTGCTGTAAAATGCTTGATTTCGAGAGTGAGCGAAACATATGAAAACATTGTTGGGGTAAAACCTAAAGGGAAAGACCTAGCACCAAATCCAATTTGCCATCTGATCTAACTTCTGGAGGCAGTCAAAATGAGTATTTGAATTCTTCCCTACCTTATTCCTGTGCTGAGATACAGGCTGCTCCAACCTGCTGTAAAATGCTGATTTCGAGAGTGAGCGAAACTAATGAAAACATTGTTGGGGTAAAACCTAAAGGGAAAGACCTAGCACCAAATCCAATTTGCCATCTGATCTAACTTCTGGAGGCAGTCAAAATGATCCTTAGAATTCTTCCCTACCTTATTCCTGTGCTGAGATACAGGCTGCTCCAACCTGCTGTAAAATGCTTGATTTCCAGAGTGAGCGAAACTAATGAAAACATTGTTGGGGTAAAACCTAAAGGGAAAGACCTAGCACCAAATCCAATTTGCCATCTGATCTAACTTCTGGAGGCAGTCAAAATGATCCTTAGAATTCTTCCCTACCTTATTCCTGTGCTGAGATACAGGCTGCTCCAACCTGCTGTAAAATGCTTGATTTCGAGAGTGAGCGAAACTAATGAAAACATTGTTGGGGTAAAACCTAAAGGGAAAGACCTAGCACCAAATCCAATTTGCCATCTGATCTAACTTCTGGAGGCAGTCAAAATGAGTATTTGAATTCTTCCCTACCTAATTCCTGTGCTGAGATACAGGCTGCTCCAACCTGCTGTAAAATGCTTGATTTCGAGAGTGAGCGAAACTAATGAAAACATTGTTGGGGTAAAACCTAAAGGGAAAGACCTAGCACCAAATCCAATTTGCCATCTGATCTAACTTCTGGAGGCAGTCAAAATGATCCTTAGAATTCTTCCCTACCTTATTCCTGTGCTGAGATACAGGCTGCTCCAACCTGCTGTAAAATGCTTGATTTCGAGAGTGAGCGAAACTAATGAAAACATTGTTGGGGTAAAACCTAAAGGGAAAGGCCTAGCACCAAATTGCATTGGCCATCTGATCTAACTTCTGGAGGCAGTCAAAATGATCCTTAGAATTCTTCCCTACCTTATTCCTGTGCTGAGATACAGGCTGCTCCAACCTGCTGTAAAATGCTTGATTTCGAGAGTGAGCGAAACTAATGAAAACATTGTTGGGGTAAAACCTAAAGGGAAAGGCCTAGCACCAAATTGCATTGGCCATCTGATCTAACTTCTGGAGGCAGTCAAAATGATCCTTAGAATTCTTCCCTACCTTATTCCTGTGCTGAGATACAGGCTGCTCCAACCTGCTGTAAAATGCTTGATTTCGAGAGTGAGCGAAACTAATGAAAACATTGTTGGGGTAAAACCTAAAGGGAAAGACCTAGCACCAAATCCAATTTGCCATCTGATCTAACTTCTGGAGGCAGTCAAAATGAGTATTTGAATTCTTCCCTACCTTATTCCTGTGCTGAGATACAGGCTGCTCCAACCTGCTGTAAAATGCTTGATTTCGAGAGTGAGCGAAACTAATGAAAACATTGTTGGGGTAAAACCTAAAGGGAAAGACCTAGCACCAAATCCAATTTGCCATCTGATCTAACTTCTGGAGGCAGTCAAAATGAGTATTTGAATTCTTCCCTACCTTATTCCTGTGCTGAGATACAGGCTGCTCCAACCTGCTGTAAAATGCTTGATTTCGAGAGTGAGCGAAACTAATGAAAACATTGTTGGGGTAAAACCTAAAGGGAAAGACCTAGCACCAAATCCAATTTGCCATCTGATCTAACTTCTGGAGGCAGTCAAAATGATCCTTAGAATTCTTCCCTACCTTATTCCTGTGCTGAGATACAGGCTGCTCCAACCTGCTGTAAAATGCTTGATTTCGAGAGTGAGCGAAACTAATGAAAACATTGTTGGGGTAAAACCTAAAGGGAAAGACCTAGCACCAAATCCAATTTGCCATCTGATCTAACTTCTGGAGGCAGTCAAAATGATCCTTAGAATTCTTCCCTACCTTATTCCTGTGCTGAGATACAGGCTGCTCCAACCTGCTGTAAAATGCTTGATTTCCAGAGTGAGCGAAACTAATGAAAACATTGTTGGGGTAAAACCTAAAGGGAAAGACCTAGCACCAAATCCAATTTGCCATCTGATCTAACTTCTGGAGGCAGTCAAAATGAGTATTTGAATTCTTCCCTACCTTATTCCTGTGCTGAGATACAGGCTGCTCCAACCTGCTGTAAAATGCTTGATTTCGAGAGTGAGCGAAACTAATGAAAACATTGTTGGGGTAAAACCTAAAGGGAAAGACCTAGCACCAAATCCAATTTGCCATCTGATCTAACTTCTGGAGGCAGTCAAAATGATCCTTAGAATTCTTCCCTACCTTATTCCTGTGCTGAGATACAGGCTGCTCCAACCTGCTGTAAAATGCTTGATTTCGAGAGTGAGCGAAACTAATGAAAACATTGTTGGGGTAAAACCTAAAGGGAAAGACCTAGCACCAAATCCAATTTGCCATCTGATCTAACTTCTGGAGGCAGTCAAAATGATCCTTAGAATTCTTCCCTACCTTATTCCTGTGCTGAGATACAGGCTGCTCCAACCTGCTGTAAAATGCTTGATTTCGAGAGTGAGCGAAACTAATGAAAACATTGTTGGGGTAAAACCTAAAGGGAAAGACCTAGCACCAAATCCAATTTGCCATCTGATCTAACTTCTGGAGGCAGTCAAAATGATCCTTAGAATTCTTCCCTACCTTATTCCTGTGCTGAGATACAGGCTGCTCCAACCTGCTGTAAAATGCTTGATTTCCAGAGTGAGCGAAACTAATGAAAACATTGTTGGGGTAAAACCTAAAGGGAAAGACCTAGCACCAAATCCAATTTGCCATCTGATCTAACTTCTGGAGGCAGTCAAAATGATCCTTAGAATTCCTTCCCTACCTTATTCCTGTGCTGAGATACAGGCTGCTCCAACCTGCTGTAAAATGCTTGATTTCGAGAGTGAGCGAAACTAATGAAAACATTGTTGGGGTAAAACCTAAAGGGAAAGACCTAGCACCAAATCCAATTTGCCATCTGATCTAACTTCTGGAGGCAGTCAAAATGAGTATTTGAATTCTTCCCTACCTTATTCCTGTGCTGAGATACAGGCTGCTCCAACCTGCTGTAAAATGCTTGATTTCGAGAGTGAGCGAAACTAATGAAAACATTGTTGGGGTAAAACCTAAAGGGAAAGACCTAGCACCAAATCCAATTTGCCATCTGATCTAACTTCTGGAGGCAGTCAAAATGATCCTTAGAATTCTTCCCTACCTTATTCCTGTGCTGAGATACAGGCTGCTCCAACCTGCTGTAAAATGCTTGATTTCGAGAGTGAGCGAAACTAATGAAAACATTGTTGGGGTAAAACCTAAAGGGAAAGACCTAGCACCAAATCCAATTTGCCATCTGAACTAACTTCTGGAGGCAGTCAAAATGATCCTTAGAATTCTTCCCTACCTTATTCCTGTGCTGAGATACAGGCTGCTCCAACCTGCTGTAAAATGCTTGATTTCGAGAGTGAGCGAAACTAATGAAAACATTGTTGGGGTAAAACCTAAAGGGAAAGACCTAGCACCAAATCCAATTTGCCATCTGATCTAACTTCTGGAGGCAGTCAAAATGATCCTTAGAATTCTTCCCTACCTTATTCCTGTGCTGAGATACAGGCTGCTCCAACCTGCTGTAAAATGCTTGATTTCGAGAGTGAGCGAAACTAATGAAAACATTGTTGGGGTAAAACCTAAAGGGAAAGACCTAGCACCAAATCCAATTTGCCATCTGATCTAACTTCTGGAGGCAGTCAAAATGAGTATTTGAATTCTTCCCTACCTTATTCCTGTGCTGAGATACAGGCTGCTCCAACCTGCTGTAAAATGCTTGATTTCGAGAGTGAGCGAAACTAATGAAAACATTGTTGGGGTAAAACCTAAAGGGAAAGACCTAGCACCAAATCCAATTTGCCATCTGATCTAACTTCTGGAGGCAGTCAAAATGATCCTTAGAATTCTTCCCTACCTTATTCCTGTGCTGAGATACAGGCTGCTCCAACCTGCTGTAAAATGCTTGATTTCGAGAGTGAGCGAAACTAATGAAAACATTGTTGGGGTAAAACCTAAAGGGAAAGACCTAGCACCAAATCCAATTTGCCATCTGATCTAACTTCTGGAGGCAGTCAAAATGATCCTTAGAATTCTTCCCTACCTTATTCCTGTGCTGAGATACAGGCTGCTCCAACCTGCTGTAAAATGCTTGATTTCGAGAGTGAGCGAAACTAATGAAAACATTGTTGGGGTAAAACCTAAAGGGAAAGACCTAGCACCAAATCCAATTTGCCATCTGATCTAACTTCTGGAGGCAGTCAAAATGATCCTTAGAATTCTTCCCTACCTTATTCCTGTGCTGAGATACAGGCTGCTCCAACCTGCTGTAAAATGCTTGATTTCGAGAGTGAGCGAAACTAATGAAAACATTGTTGGGGTAAAACCTAAAGGGAAAGACCTAGCACCAAATCCAATTTGCCATCTGATCTAACTTCTGGAGGCAGTCAAAATGATCCTTAGAATTCTTCCCTACCTTATTCCTGTGCTGAGATACAGGCTGCTCCAACCTGCTGTAAAATGCTTGATTTCGAGAGTGAGCGAAACTAATGAAAACATTGTTGGGGTAAAACCTAAAGGGAAAGACCTAGCACCAAATCCAATTTGCCATCTGATCTAACATCTGGAGGCAGTCAAAATGAGTATTTGAATTCTTCCCTACCTTATTCCTGTGCTGAGATACAGGCTGCTCCAACCTGCTGTAAAATGCTTGATTTCGAGAGTGAGCGAAACTAATGAAAACATTGTTGGGGTAAAACCTAAAGGGAAAGACCTAGCACCAAATCCAATTTGCCATCTGATCTAACTTCTGGAGGCAGTCAAAATGAGTATTTGAATTCTTCCCTACCTTATTCCTGTGCTGAGATACAGGCTGCTCCAACCTGCTGTAAAATGCTTGATTTCGAGAGTGAGCGAAACTAATGAAAACATTGTTGGGGTAAAACCTAAAGGGAAAGACCTAGCACCAAATCCAATTTGCCATCTGATCTAACTTCTGGAGGCAGTCAAAATGATCCTTAGAATTCTTCCCTACCTTATTCCTGTGCTGAGATACAGGCTGCTCCAACCTGCTGTAAAATGCTTGATTTCGAGAGTGAGCGAAACTAATGAAAACATTGTTGGGGTAAAACCTAAAGGGAAAGACCTAGCACCAAATCCAATTTGCCATCTGATCTAACTTCTGGAGGCAGTCAAAATGATCCTTAGAATTCTTCCCTACCTTATTCCTGTGCTGAGATACAGGCTGCTCCAACCTGCTGTAAAATGCTTGATTTCGAGAGTGAGCGAAACTAATGAAAACATTGTTGGGGTAAAACCTAAAGGGAAAGACCTAGCACCAAATCCAATTTGCCATCTGATCTAACTTCTGGAGGCAGTCAAAATGAGTATTTGAATTCTTCCCTACCTTATTCCTGTGCTGAGATACAGGCTGCTCCAACCTGCTGTAAAATGCTTGATTTCGAGAGTGAGCGAAACTAATGAAAATATTGTTGGGGTAAAACCTAAAGGGAAAGACCTAGCACCAAATCCAATTTGCCATCTGATCTAACTTCTGGAGGCAGTCAAAATGATCCTTAGAATTCTTCCCTACCTTATTCCTGTGCTGAGATACAGGCTGCTCCAACCTGCTGTAAAATGCTTGATTTCCAGAGTGAGCGAAACTAATGAAAACATTGTTGGGGTAAAACCTAAAGGGAAAGACCTAGCACCAAATCCAATTTGCCATCTGATCTAACTTCTGGAGGCAGTCAAAATGATCCTTAGAATTCTTCCCTACCTTATTCCTGTGCTGAGATACAGGATGCTCCAACCTGCTGTAAAATGCTTGATTTCGAGAGTGAGCGAAACTAATGAAAACATTGTTGGGGTAAAACCTAAAGGGAAAGACCTAGCACCAAATCCAATTTGCCATCTGATCTAACTTCTGGAGGCAGTCAAAATGAGTATTTGAATTCTTCCCTACCTAATTCCTGTGCTGAGATACAGGCTGCTCCAACCTGCTGTAAAATGCTTGATTTCGAGAGTGAGCGAAACTAATGAAAACATTGTTGGGGTAAAACCTAAAGGGAAAGACCTAGCACCAAATCCAATTTGCCATCTGATCTAACTTCTGGAGGCAGTCAAAATGATCCTTAGAATTCTTCCCTACCTTATTCCTGTGCTGAGATACAGGCTGCTCCAACCTGCTGTAAAATGCTTGATTTCGAGAGTGAGCGAAACTAATGAAAACATTGTTGGGGTAAAACCTAAAGGGAAAGACCTAGCACCAAATCCAATTTGCCATCTGATCTAACTTCTGGAGGCAGTCAAAATGATCCTTAGAATTCTTCCCTACCTTATTCCTGTGCTGAGATACAGGCTGCTCCAACCTGCTGTAAAATGCTTGATTTCGAGAGTGAGCGAAACTAATGAAAACATTGTTGGGGTAAAACCTAAAGGGAAAGACCTAGCACCAAATCCAATTTGCCATCTGATCTAACTTCTGGAGGCAGTCAAAATGATCCTTAGAATTCTTCCCTACCTTATTCCTGTGCTGAGATACAGGCTGCTCCAACCTGCTGTAAAATGCTTGATTTCGAGAGTGAGCGAAACTAATGAAAACATTGTTGGGGTAAAACCTAAAGGGAAAGACCTAGCACCAAATCCAATTTGCCATCTGATCTAACTTCTGGAGGCAGTCAAAATGATCCTTAGAATTCTTCCCTACCTTATTCCTGTGCTGAGATACAGGCTGCTCCAACCTGCTGTAAAATGCTTGATTTCCAGAGTGAGCGAAACTAATGAAAACATTGTTGGGGTAAAACCTAAAGGGAAAGACCTAGCACCAAATCCAATTTGCCATCTGATCTAACTTCTGGAGGCAGTCAAAATGATCCTTAGAATTCTTCCCTACCTTATTCCTGTGCTGAGATACAGGCTGCTCCAACCTGCTGTAAAATGCTTGATTTCCAGAGTGAGCGAAACTAATGAAAACATTGTTGGGGTAAAACCTAAAGGGAAAGACCTAGCACCAAATCCAATTTGCCATCTGATCTAACTTCTGGAGGCAGTCAAAATGATCCTTAGAATTCTTCCCTACCTTATTCCTGTGCTGAGATACAGGCTGCTCCAACCTGCTGTAAAATGCTTGATTTCGAGAGTGAGCGAAACTAATGAAAACATTGTTGGGGTAAAACCTAAAGGGAAAGACCTAGCACCAAATCCAATTTGCCATCTGATCTAACTTCTGGAGGCAGTCAAAATGATCCTTAGAATTCTTCCCTACCTTATTCCTGTGCTGAGATACAGGCTGCTCCAACCTGCTGTAAAATGCTTGATTTCGAGAGTGAGCGAAACTAATGAAAACATTGTTGGGGTAAAACCTAAAGGGAAAGACCTAGCACCAAATCCAATTTGCCATCTGATCTAACTTCTGGAGGCAGTCAAAATGATCCTTAGAATTCTTCCCTACCTTATTCCTGTGCTGAGATACAGGCTGCTCCAACCTGCTGTAAAATGCTTGATTTCGAGAGTGAGCGAAACTAATGAAAACATTGTTGGGGTAAAACCTAAAGGGAAAGACCTAGCACCAAATCCAATTTGCCATCTGATCTAACTTCTGGAGGCAGTCAAAATGATCCTTAGAATTCTTCCCTACCTTATTCCTGTGCTGAGATACAGGCTGCTCCAACCTGCTGTAAAATGCTTGATTTCGAGAGTGAGCGAAACTAATGAAAACATTGTTGGGGTAAAACCTAAAGGGAAAGACCTAGCACCAAATCCAATTTGCTATCTGATCTAACTTCTGGTGGCAGTCAAAATGAGTATTTGAATTCTTCCCTACCTTATTCCTGTGCTGAGATACAGGCTGCTCCAACCTGCTGTAAAATGCTTGATTTCGAGAGTGAGCGAAACTAATGAAAACATTGTTGGGGTAAAACCTAAAGGGAAAGACCTAGCACCAAATCCAATTTGCCATCTGATCTAACTTCTGGAGGCAGTCAAAATGATCCTTAGAATTCTTCCCTACCTTATTCCTGTGCTGAGATACAGGCTGCTCCAACCTGCTGTAAAATGCTTGATTTCGAGAGTGAGCGAAACTAATGAAAACATTGTTGGGGTAAAACCTAAAGGGAAAGACCTAGCACCAAATCCAATTTGCCATCTGATCTAACTTCTGGAGGCAGTCAAAATGATCCTTAGAATTCTTCCCTACCTTATTCCTGTGCTGAGATACAGGCTGCTCCAACCTGCTGTAAAATGCTTGATTTCGAGAGTGAGCGAAACTAATGAAAACATTGTTGGGGTAAAACCTAAAGGGAAAGACCTAGCACCAAATCCAATTTGCCATCTGATCTAACTTCTGGAGGCAGTCAAAATGATCCTTAGAATTCTTCCCTACCTTATTCCTGTGCTGAGATACAGGCTGCTCCAACCTGCTGTAAAATGCTTGATTTCGAGAGTGAGCGAAACTAATGAAAACATTGTTGGGGTAAAACCTAAAGGGAAAGACCTAGCACCAAATCCAATTTGCCATCTGATCTAACTTCTGGAGGCAGTCAAAATGATCCTTAGAATTCTTCCCTACCTTATTCCTGTGCTGAGATACAGGCTGCTCCAACCTGCTGTAAAATGCTTGATTTCGAGAGTGAGCGAAACTAATGAAAACATTGTTGGGGTAAAACCTAAAGGGAAAGGCCTAGCACCAAATTGCATTGGCCATCTGATCTAACTTCTGGAGGCAGTCAAAATGAGTATTTGAATTCTTCCCTACCTTATTCCTGTGCTGAGATACAGGCTGCTCCAACCTGCTGTAAAATGCTTGATTTCGAGAGTGAGCGAAACTAATGAAAACATTGTTGGGGTAAAACCTAAAGGGAAAGACCTAGCACCAAATCCAATTTGCCATCTGATCTAACTTCTGGAGGCAGTCAAAATGAGTATTTGAATTCTTCCCTACCTTATTCCTGTGCTGAGATACAGGCTGCTCCAACCTGCTGTAAAATGCTTGATTTCGAGAGTGAGCGAAACTAATGAAAACATTGTTGGGGTAAAACCTAAAGGGAAAGACCTAGCACCAAATCCAATTTGCCATCTGATCTAACTTCTGGAGGCAGTCAAAATGAGTATTTGAATTCTTCCCTACCTTATTCCTGTGCTGAGATACAGGCTGCTCCAACCTGCTGTAAAATGCTTGATTTCGAGAGTGAGCGAAACTAATGAAAACATTGTTGGGGTAAAACCTAAAGGGAAAGACCTAGCACCAAATCCAATTTGCCATCTGATCTAACTTCTGGAGGCAGTCAAAATGATCCTTAGAATTCTTCCCTACCTTATTCCTGTGCTGAGATACAGGCTGCTCCAACCTGCTGTAAAATGCTTGATTTCGAGAGTGAGCGAAACTAATGAAAACATTGTTGGGGTAAAACCTAAAGGGAAAGACCTAGCACCAAATCCAATTTGCCATCTGATCTAACTTCTGGAGGCAGTCAAAATGATCCTTAGAATTCTTCCCTACCTTATTCCTGTGCTGAGATACAGGCTGCTCCAACCTGCTGTAAAATGCTTGATTTCCAGAGTGAGCGAAACTAATGAAAACATTGTTGGGGTAAAACCTAAAGGGAAAGACCTAGCACCAAATCCAATTTGCCATCTGATCTAACTTCTGGAGGCAGTCAAAATGATCCTTAGAATTCTTCCCTACCTTATTCCTGTGCTGAGATACAGGCTGCTCCAACCTGCTGTAAAATGCTTGATTTCGAGAGTGAGCGAAACTAATGAAAACATTGTTGGGGTAAAACCTAAAGGGAAAGACCTAGCACCAAATCCAATTTGCCATCTGATCTAACTTCTGGAGGCAGTCAAAATGAGTATTTGAATTCTTCCCTACCTTATTCCTGTGCTGAGATACAGGCTGCTCCAACCTGCTGTAAAATGCTTGATTTCGAGAGTGAGCGAAACTAATGAAAACATTGTTGGGGTAAAACCTAAAGGGAAAGACCTAGCACCAAATCCAATTTGCCATCTGATCTAACTTCTGGAGGCAGTCAAAATGAGTATTTGAATTCTTCCCTACCTTATTCCTGTGCTGAGATACAGGCTGCTCCAACCTGCTGTAAAATGCTTGATTTCGAGAGTGAGTGAAACTAATGAAAACATTGTTGGGGTAAAACCTAAAGGGAAAGACCTAGCACCAAATCCAATTTGCCATCTGATCTAACTTCTGGAGGCAGTCAAAATGAGTATTTGAATTCTTCCCTACCTTATTCCTGTGCTGAGATACAGGCTGCTCCAACCTGCTGTAAAATGCTTGATTTCGAGAGTGAGCGAAACTAATGAAAACATTGTTGGGGGTAAAACCTAAAGGGAAAGACCTAGCACCAAATCCAATTTGCCATCTGATCTAACTTCTGGAGGCAGTCAAAATGATCCTTAGAATTCTTCCCTACCTTATTCCTGTGCTGAGATACAGGCTGCTCCAACCTGCTGTAAAATGCTTGATTTCGAGAGTGAGCGAAACTAATGAAAACATTGTTGGGGTAAAACCTAAAGGGAAAGACCTAGCACCAAATCCAATTTGCCATCTGATCTAACTTCTGGAGGCAGTCAAAATGATCCTTAGAATTCTTCCCTACCTTATTCCTGTGCTGAGATACAGGCTGCTCCAACCTGCTGTAAAATGCTTGATTTCGAGAGTGAGCGAAACTAATGAAAACATTGTTGGGGTAAAACCTAAAGGGAAAGACCTAGCACCAAATCCAATTTGCCATCTGATCTAACTTCTGGAGGCAGTCAAAATGAGTATTTGAATTCTTCCCTACCTTATTCCTGTGCTGAGATACAGGCTGCTCCAACCTGCTGTAAAATGCTTGATTTCGAGAGTGAGCGAAACTAATGAAAACATTGTTGGGGTAAAACCTAAAGGGAAAGACCTAGCACCAAATCCAATTTGCCATCTGATCTAACTTCTGGAGGCAGTCAAAATGATCCTTAGAATTCTTCCCTACCTTATTCCTGTGCTGAGATACAGGCTGCTCCAACCTGCTGTAAAATGCTTGATTTCGAGAGTGAGCGAAACTAATGAAAACATTGTTGGGGTAAAACCTAAAGGGAAAGACCTAGCACCAAATCCAATTTGCCATCTGATCTAACTTCTGGAGGCAGTCAAAATGATCCTTAGAATTCTTCCCTACCTTATTCCTGTGCTGAGATACAGGCTGCTCCAACCTGCTGTAAAATGCTTGATTTCGAGAGTGAGCGAAACTAATGAAAACATTGTTGGGGTAAAACCTAAAGGGAAAGACCTAGCACCAAATCCAATTTGCCATCTGATCTAACTTCTGGAGGCAGTCAAAATGATCCTTAGAATTCTTCCCTACCTTATTCCTGTGCTGAGATACAGGCTGCTCCAACCTGCTGTAAAATGCTTGATTTCGAGAGTGAGCGAAACTAATGAAAACATTGTTGGGGTAAAACCTAAAGGGAAAGACCTAGCACCAAATCCAATTTGCCATCTGATCTAACTTCTGGAGGCAGTCAAAATGATCCTTAGAATTCTTCCCTACCTTATTCCTGTGCTGAGATACAGGCTGCTCCAACCTGCTGTAAAATGCTTGATTTCGAGAGTGAGCGAAACTAATGAAAACATTGTTGGGGTAAAACCTAAAGGGAAAGACCTAGCACCAAATCCAATTTGCCATCTGATCTAACTTCTGGAGGCAGTCAAAATGAGTATTTGAATTCTTCCCTACCTTATTCCTGTGCTGAGATACAGGCTGCTCCAACCTGCTGTAAAATGCTTGATTTCGAGAGTGAGCGAAACTAATGAAAACATTGTTGGGGTAAAACCTAAAGGGAAAGACCTAGCACCAAATCCAATTTGCCATCTGATCTAACTTCTGGAGGCAGTCAAAATGATCCTTAGAATTCTTCCCTACCTTATTCCTGTGCTGAGATACAGGCTGCTCCAACCTGCTGTAAAATGCTTGATTTCGAGAGTGAGCGAAACTAATGAAAACATTGTTGGGGTAAAACCTAAAGGGAAAGACCTAGCACCAAATCCAATTTGCCATCTGATCTAACTTCTGGAGGCAGTCAAAATGATCCTTAGAATTCTTCCCTACCTTATTCCTGTGCTGAGATACAGGCTGCTCCAACCTGCTGTAAAATGCTTGATTTCGAGAGTGAGCGAAACTAATGAAAACATTGTTGGGGTAAAACCTAAAGGGAAAGACCTAGCACCAAATCCAATTTGCCATCTGATCTAACTTCTGGAGGCAGTCAAAATGAGTATTTGAATTCTTCCCTACCTTATTCCTGTGCTGAGATACAGGCTGCTCCAACCTGCTGTAAAATGCTTGATTTCGAGAGTGAGCGAAACTAATGAAAACATTGTTGGGGTAAAACCTAAAGGGAAAGACCTAGCACCAAATCCAATTTGCCATCTGATCTAACTTCTGGAGGCAGTCAAAATGAGTATTTGAATTCTTCCCTACCTTATTCCTGTGCTGAGATACAGGCTGCTCCAACCTGCTGTAAAATGCTTGATTTCGAGAGTGAGCGAAACTAATGAAAACATTGTTGGGGTAAAACCTAAAGGGAAAGACCTAGCACCAAATCCAATTTGCCATCTGATCTAACTTCTGGAGGCAGTCAAAATGATCCTTAGAATTCTTCCCTACCTTATTCCTGTGCTGAGATACAGGCTGCTCCAACCTGCTGTAAAATGCTTGATTTCGAGAGTGAGCGAAACTAATGAAAACATTGTTGGGGTAAAACCTAAAGGGAAAGACCTAGCACCAAATCCAATTTGCCATCTGATCTAACTTCTGGAGGCAGTCAAAATGATCCTTAGAATTCTTCCCTACCTTATTCCTGTGCTGAGATACAGGCTGCTCCAACCTGCTGTAAAATGCTTGATTTCGAGAGTGAGCGAAACTAATGAAAACATTGTTGGGGTAAAACCTAAAGGGAAAGACCTAGCACCAAATCCAATTTGCCATCTGATCTAACTTCTGGAGGCAGTCAAAATGATCCTTAGAATTCTTCCCTACCTTATTCCTGTGCTGAGATACAGGCTGCTCCAACCTGCTGTAAAATGCTTGATTTCGAGAGTGAGCGAAACTAATGAAAACATTGTTGGGGTAAAACCTAAAGGGAAAGACCTAGCACCAAATCCAATTTGCCATCTGATCTAACTTCTGGAGGCAGTCAAAATGAGTATTTGAATTCTTCCCTACCTTATTCCTGTGCTGAGATACAGGCTGCTCCAACCTGCTGTAAAATGCTTGATTTCGAGAGTGAGCGAAACTAATGAAAACATTGTTGGGGTAAAACCTAAAGGGAAAGACCTAGCACCAAATCCAATTTGCCATCTGATCTAACTTCTGGAGGCAGTCAAAATGAGTATTTGAATTCTTCCCTACCTTATTCCTGTGCTGAGATACAGGCTGCTCCAACCTGCTGTAAAATGCTTGATTTCGAGAGTGAGTGAAACTAATGAAAACATTGTTGGGGTAAAACCTAAAGGGAAAGACCTAGCACCAAATCCAATTTGCCATCTGATCTAACTTCTGGAGGCAGTCAAAATGAGTATTTGAATTCTTCCCTACCTTATTCCTGTGCTGAGATACAGGCTGCTCCAACCTGCTGTAAAATGCTTGATTTCGAGAGTGAGCGAAACTAATGAAAACATTGTTGGGGTAAAACCTAAAGGGAAAGACCTAGCACCAAATCCAATTTGCCATCTGATCTAACTTCTGGAGGCAGTCAAAATGATCCTTAGAATTCTTCCCTACCTTATTCCTGTGCTGAGATACAGGCTGCTCCAACCTGCTGTAAAATGCTTGATTTCGAGAGTGAGCGAAACTAATGAAAACATTGTTGGGGTAAAACCTAAAGGGAAAGACCTAGCACCAAATCCAATTTGCCATCTGATCTAACTTCTGGAGGCAGTCAAAATGATCCTTAGAATTCTTCCCTACCTTATTCCTGTGCTGAGATACAGGCTGCTCCAACCTGCTGTAAAATGCTTGATTTCGAGAGTGAGCGAAACTAATGAAAACATTGTTGGGGTAAAACCTAAAGGGAAAGACCTAGCACCAAATCCAATTTGCCATCTGATCTAACTTCTGGAGGCAGTCAAAATGAGTATTTGAATTCTTCCCTACCTTATTCCTGTGCTGAGATACAGGCTGCTCCAACCTGCTGTAAAATGCTTGATTTCGAGAGTGAGCGAAACTAATGAAAACATTGTTGGGGTAAAACCTAAAGGGAAAGACCTAGCACCAAATCCAATTTGCCATCTGATCTAACTTCTGGAGGCAGTCAAAATGATCCTTAGAATTCTTCCCTACCTTATTCCTGTGCTGAGATACAGGCTGCTCCAACCTGCTGTAAAATGCTTGATTTCGAGAGTGAGCGAAACTAATGAAAACATTGTTGGGGTAAAACCTAAAGGGAAAGACCTAGCACCAAATCCAATTTGCCATCTGATCTAACTTCTGGAGGCAGTCAAAATGATCCTTAGAATTCTTCCCTACCTTATTCCTGTGCTGAGATACAGGCTGCTCCAACCTGCTGTAAAATGCTTGATTTCGAGAGTGAGCGAAACTAATGAAAACATTGTTGGGGTAAAACCTAAAGGGAAAGACCTAGCACCAAATCCAATTTGCCATCTGATCTAACTTCTGGAGGCAGTCAAAATGATCCTTAGAATTCTTCCCTACCTTATTCCTGTGCTGAGATACAGGCTGCTCCAACCTGCTGTAAAATGCTTGATTTCGAGAGTGAGCGAAACTAATGAAAACATTGTTGGGGTAAAACCTAAAGGGAAAGACCTAGCACCAAATCCAATTTGCCATCTGATCTAACTTCTGGAGGCAGTCAAAATGATCCTTAGAATTCTTCCCTACCTTATTCCTGTGCTGAGATACAGGCTGCTCCAACCTGCTGTAAAATGCTTGATTTCGAGAGTGAGCGAAACTAATGAAAACATTGTTGGGGTAAAACCTAAAGGGAAAGACCTAGCACCAAATCCAATTTGCCATCTGATCTAACTTCTGGAGGCAGTCAAAATGATCCTTAGAATTCTTCCCTACCTTATTCCTGTGCTGAGATACAGGCTGCTCCAACCTGCTGTAAAATGCTTGATTTCGAGAGTGAGCGAAACTAATGAAAACATTGTTGGGGTAAAACCTAAAGGGAAAGACCTAGCACCAAATCCAATTTGCCATCTGATCTAACTTCTGGAGGCAGTCAAAATGAGTATTTGAATTCTTCCCTACCTTATTCCTGTGCTGAGATACAGGCTGCTCCAACCTGCTGTAAAATGCTTGATTTCGAGAGTGAGCGAAACTAATGAAAACATTGTTGGGGTAAAACCTAAAGGGAAAGACCTAGCACCAAATCCAATTTGCCATCTGATCTAACTTCTGGAGGCAGTCAAAATGAGTATTTGAATTCTTCCCTACCTTATTCCTGTGCTGAGATACAGGCTGCTCCAACCTGCTGTAAAATGCTTGATTTCGAGAGTGAGTGAAACTAATGAAAACATTGTTGGGGTAAAACCTAAAGGGAAAGACCTAGCACCAAATCCAATTTGCCATCTGATCTAATTTCTGGAGGCAGTCAAAATGAGTATTTGAATTCTTCCCTACCTTATTCCTGTGCTGAGATACAGGCTGCTCCAACCTGCTGTAAAATGCTTGATTTCGAGAGTGAGCGAAACTAATGAAAACATTGTTGGGGTAAAACCTAAAGGGAAAGACCTAGCACCAAATCCAATTTGCCATCTGATCTAACTTCTGGAGGCAGTCAAAATGATCCTTAGAATTCTTCCCTACCTTATTCCTGTGCTGAGATACAGGCTGCTCCAACCTGCTGTAAAATGCTTGATTTCGAGAGTGAGCGAAACTAATGAAAACATTGTTGGGGTAAAACCTAAAGGGAAAGACCTAGCACCAAATCCAATTTGCCATCTGATCTAACTTCTGGAGGCAGTCAAAATGATCCTTAGAATTCTTCCCTACCTTATTCCTGTGCTGAGATACAGGCTGCTCCAACCTGCTGTAAAATGCTTGATTTCGAGAGTGAGCGAAACTAATGAAAACATTGTTGGGGTAAAACCTAAAGGGAAAGACCTAGCACCAAATCCAATTTGCCATCTGATCTAACTTCTGGAGGCAGTCAAAATGATCCTTAGAATTCTTCCCTACCTTATTCCTGTGCTGAGATACAGGCTGCTCCAACCTGCTGTAAAATGCTTGATTTCGAGAGTGAGCGAAACTAATGAAAACATTGTTGGGGTAAAACCTAAAGGGAAAGACCTAGCACCAAATCCAATTTGCCATCTGATCTAACTTCTGGAGGCAGTCAAAATGATCCTTAGAATTCTTCCCTACCTTATTCCTGTGCTGAGATACAGGCTGCTCCAACCTGCTGTAAAATGCTTGATTTCGAGAGTGAGCGAAACTAATGAAAACATTGTTGGGGTAAAACCTAAAGGGAAAGACCTAGCACCAAATCCAATTTGCCATCTGATCTAACTTCTGGAGGCAGTCAAAATGATCCTTAGAATTCTTCCCTACCTTATTCCTGTGCTGAGATACAGGCTGCTCCAACCTGCTGTAAAATGCTTGATTTCGAGAGTGAGCGAAACTAATGAAAACATTGTTGGGGTAAAACCTAAAGGGAAAGACCTAGCACCAAATCCAATTTGCCATCTGATCTAACTTCTGGAGGCAGTCAAAATGATCCTTAGAATTCTTCCCTACCTTATTCCTGTGCTGAGATACAGGCTGCTCCAACCTGCTGTAAAATGCTTGATTTCGAGAGTGAGCGAAACTAATGAAAACATTGTTGGGGTAAAACCTAAAGGGAAAGACCTAGCACCAAATCCAATTTGCCATCTGATCTAACTTCTGGAGGCAGTCAAAATGATCCTTAGAATTCTTCCCTACCTTATTCCTGTGCTGAGATACAGGCTGCTCCAACCTGCTGTAAAATGCTTGATTTCGAGAGTGAGCGAAACTAATGAAAACATTGTTGGGGTAAAACCTAAAGGGAAAGACCTAGCACCAAATCCAATTTGCCATCTGATCTAACTTCTGGAGGCAGTCAAAATGATCCTTAGAATTCTTCCCTACCTTATTCCTGTGCTGAGATACAGGCTGCTCCAACCTGCTGTAAAATGCTTGATTTCGAGAGTGAGCGAAACTAATGAAAACATTGTTGGGGTAAAACCTAAAGGGAAAGACCTAGCACCAAATCCAATTTGCCATCTGATCTAACTTCTGGAGGCAGTCAAAATGAGTATTTGAATTCTTCCCTACCTTATTCCTGTGCTGAGATACAGGCTGCTCCAACCTGCTGTAAAATGCTTGATTTCGAGAGTGAGCGAAACTAATGAAAACATTGTTGGGGTAAAACCTAAAGGGAAAGACCTAGCACCAAATCCAATTTGCCATCTGATCTAACTTCTGGAGGCAGTCAAAATGATCCTTAGAATTCTTCCCTACCTTATTCCTGTGCTGAGATACAGGCTGCTCCAACCTGCTGTAAAATGCTTGATTTCGAGAGTGAGCGAAACTAATGAAAACATTGTTGGGGTAAAACCTAAAGGGAAAGACCTAGCACCAAATCCAATTTGCCATCTGATCTAACTTCTGGAGGCAGTCAAAATGATCCTTAGAATTCTTCCCTACCTTATTCCTGTGCTGAGATACAGGCTGCTCCAACCTGCTGTAAAATGCTTGATTTCGAGAGTGAGCGAAACTAATGAAAACATTGTTGGGGTAAAACCTAAAGGGAAAGACCTAGCACCAAATCCAATTTGCCATCTGATCTAACTTCTGGAGGCAGTCAAAATGAGTATTTGAATTCTTCCCTACCTTATTCCTGTGCTGAGATACAGGCTGCTCCAACCTGCTGTAAAATGCTTGATTTCGAGAGTGAGCGAAACTAATGAAAACATTGTTGGGGTAAAACCTAAAGGGAAAGACCTAGCACCAAATCCAATTTGCCATCTGATCTAACTTCTGGAGGCAGTCAAAATGAGTATTTGAATTCTTCCCTACCTTATTCCTGTGCTGAGATACAGGCTGCTCCAACCTGCTGTAAAATGCTTGATTTCGAGAGTGAGCGAAACTAATGAAAACATTGTTGGGGTAAAACCTAAAGGGAAAGACCTAGCACCAAATCCAATTTGCCATCTGATCTAACTTCTGGAGGCAGTCAAAATGATCCTTAGAATTCTTCCCTACCTTATTCCTGTGCTGAGATACAGGCTGCTCCAACCTGCTGTAAAATGCTTGATTTCGAGAGTGAGCGAAACTAATGAAAACATTGTTGGGGTAAAACCTAAAGGGAAAGACCTAGCACCAAATCCAATTTGCCATCTGATCTAACTTCTGGAGGCAGTCAAAATGATCCTTAGAATTCTTCCCTACCTTATTCCTGTGCTGAGATACAGGCTGCTCCAACCTGCTGTAAAATGCTTGATTTCGAGAGTGAGCGAAACTAATGAAAACATTGTTGGGGTAAAACCTAAAGGGAAAGACCTAGCACCAAATCCAATTTGCCATCTGATCTAACTTCTGGAGGCAGTCAAAATGATCCTTAGAATTCTTCCCTACCTTATTCCTGTGCTGAGATACAGGCTGCTCCAACCTGCTGTAAAATGCTTGATTTCGAGAGTGAGCGAAACTAATGAAAACATTGTTGGGGTAAAACCTAAAGGGAAAGACCTAGCACCAAATCCAATTTGCCATCTGATCTAACTTCTGGAGGCAGTCAAAATGAGTATTTGAATTCTTCCCTACCTTATTCCTGTGCTGAGATACAGGCTGCTCCAACCTGCTGTAAAATGCTTGATTTCGAGAGTGAGCGAAACTAATGAAAACATTGTTGGGGTAAAACCTAAAGGGAAAGACCTAGCACCAAATCCAATTTGCCATCTGATCTAACTTCTGGAGGCAGTCAAAATGAGTATTTGAATTCTTCCCTACCTTATTCCTGTGCTGAGATACAGGCTGCTCCAACCTGCTGTAAAATGCTTGATTTCGAGAGTGAGTGAAACTAATGAAAACATTGTTGGGGTAAAACCTAAAGGGAAAGACCTAGCACCAAATCCAATTTGCCATCTGATCTAACTTCTGGAGGCAGTCAAAATGAGTATTTGAATTCTTCCCTACCTTATTCCTGTGCTGAGATACAGGCTGCTCCAACCTGCTGTAAAATGCTTGATTTCGAGAGTGAGCGAAACTAATGAAAACATTGTTGGGGTAAAACCTAAAGGGAAAGACCTAGCACCAAATCCAATTTGCCATCTGATCTAACTTCTGGAGGCAGTCAAAATGATCCTTAGAATTCTTCCCTACCTTATTCCTGTGCTGAGATACAGGCTGCTCCAACCTGCTGTAAAATGCTTGATTTCGAGAGTGAGCGAAACTAATGAAAACATTGTTGGGGTAAAACCTAAAGGGAAAGACCTAGCACCAAATCCAATTTGCCATCTGATCTAACTTCTGGAGGCAGTCAAAATGATCCTTAGAATTCTTCCCTACCTTATTCCTGTGCTGAGATACAGGCTGCTCCAACCTGCTGTAAAATGCTTGATTTCGAGAGTGAGCGAAACTAATGAAAACATTGTTGGGGTAAAACCTAAAGGGAAAGACCTAGCACCAAATCCAATTTGCCATCTGATCTAACTTCTGGAGGCAGTCAAAATGAGTATTTGAATTCTTCCCTACCTTATTCCTGTGCTGAGATACAGGCTGCTCCAACCTGCTGTAAAATGCTTGATTTCGAGAGTGAGCGAAACTAATGAAAACATTGTTGGGGTAAAACCTAAAGGG
Source organism: Melanerpes formicivorus (assembly GCF_026170545.1). Lineage (NCBI taxonomy): Eukaryota > Metazoa > Chordata > Aves > Piciformes > Picidae > Melanerpes > Melanerpes formicivorus. The sequence continues at coordinate 31,765 of NW_027143651.1, forward strand.
AAAGACCTAGCACCAAATCCAATTTGCCATCTGATCTAACTTCTGGAGGCAGTCAAAATGATCCTTAGAATTCTTCCCTACCTTATTCCTGTGCTGAGATACAGGCTGCTCCAACCTGCTGTAAAATGCTTGATTTCGAGAGTGAGCGAAACTAATGAAAACATTGTTGGGGTAAAACCTAAAGGGAAAGACCTAGCACCAAATCCAATTTGCCATCTGATCTAACTTCTGGAGGCAGTCAAAATGATCCTTAGAATTCTTCCCTACCTTATTCCTGTGCTGAGATACAGGCTGCTCCAACCTGCTGTAAAATGCTTGATTTCGAGAGTGAGCGAAACTAATGAAAACATTGTTGGGGTAAAACCTAAAGGGAAAGACCTAGCACCAAATCCAATTTGCCATCTGATCTAACTTCTGGAGGCAGTCAAAATGAGTATTTGAATTCTTCCCTACCTTATTCCTGTGCTGAGATACAGGCTGCTCCAACCTGCTGTAAAATGCTTGATTTCGAGAGTGAGCGAAACTAATGAAAACATTGTTGGGGTAAAACCTAAAGGGAAAGACCTAGCACCAAATCCAATTTGCCATCTGATCTAACTTCTGGAGGCAGTCAAAATGAGTATTTGAATTCTTCCCTACCTTATTCCTGTGCTGAGATACAGGCTGCTCCAACCTGCTGTAAAATGCTTGATTTCGAGAGTGAGCGAAACTAATGAAAACATTGTTGGGGTAAAACCTAAAGGGAAAGACCTAGCACCAAATCCAATTTGCCATCTGATCTAACTTCTGGAGGCAGTCAAAATGATCCTTAGAATTCTTCCCTACCTTATTCCTGTGCTGAGATACAGGCTGCTCCAACCTGCTGTAAAATGCTTGATTTCGAGAGTGAGCGAAACTAATGAAAACATTGTTGGGGTAAAACCTAAAGGGAAAGACCTAGCACCAAATCCAATTTGCCATCTGATCTAACTTCTGGAGGCAGTCAAAATGAGTATTTGAATTCTTCCCTACCTTATTCCTGTGCTGAGATACAGGCTGCTCCAACCTGCTGTAAAATGCTTGATTTCGAGAGTGAGCGAAACTAATGAAAACATTGTTGGGGTAAAACCTAAAGGGAAAGACCTAGCACCAAATCCAATTTGCCATCTGATCTAACTTCTGGAGGCAGTCAAAAATGAGTATTTGAATTCTTCCCTACCTTATTCCTGTGCTGAGATACAGGCTGCTCCAACCTGCTGTAAAATGCTTGATTTCGAGAGTGAGTGAAACTAATGAAAACATTGTTGGGGTAAAACCTAAAGGGAAAGACCTAGCACCAAATCCAATTTGCCATCTGATCTAACTTCTGGAGGCAGTCAAAATGAGTATTTGAATTCTTCCCTACCTTATTCCTGTGCTGAGATACAGGCTGCTCCAACCTGCTGTAAAATGCTTGATTTCGAGAGTGAGCGAAACTAATGAAAACATTGTTGGGGTAAAACCTAAAGGGAAAGACCTAGCACCAAATCCAATTTGCCATCTGATCTAACTTCTGGAGGCAGTCAAAATGATCCTTAGAATTCTTCCCTACCTTATTCCTGTGCTGAGATACAGGCTGCTCCAACCTGCTGTAAAATGCTTGATTTCGAGAGTGAGCGAAACTAATGAAAACATTGTTGGGGTAAAACCTAAAGGGAAAGACCTAGCACCAAATCCAATTTGCCATCTGATCTAACTTCTGGAGGCAGTCAAAATGATCCTTAGAATTCTTCCCTACCTTATTCCTGTGCTGAGATACAGGCTGCTCCAACCTGCTGTAAAATGCTTGATTTCGAGAGTGAGCGAAACTAATGAAAACATTGTTGGGGTAAAACCTAAAGGGAAAGACCTAGCACCAAATCCAATTTGCCATCTGATCTAACTTCTGGAGGCAGTCAAAATGAGTATTTGAATTCTTCCCTACCTTATTCCTGTGCTGAGATACAGGCTGCTCCAACCTGCTGTAAAATGCTTGATTTCGAGAGTGAGCGAAACTAATGAAAACATTGTTGGGGTAAAACCTAAAGGGAAAGACCTAGCACCAAATCCAATTTGCCATCTGATCTAACTTCTGGAGGCAGTCAAAATGATCCTTAGAATTCTTCCCTACCTTATTCCTGTGCTGAGATACAGGCTGCTCCAACCTGCTGTAAAATGCTTGATTTCGAGAGTGAGCGAAACTAATGAAAACATTGTTGGGGTAAAACCTAAAGGGAAAGACCTAGCACCAAATCCAATTTGCCATCTGATCTAACTTCTGGAGGCAGTCAAAATGATCCTTAGAATTCTTCCCTACCTTATTCCTGTGCTGAGATACAGGCTGCTCCAACCTGCTGTAAAATGCTTGATTTCGAGAGTGAGCGAAACTAATGAAAACATTGTTGGGGTAAAACCTAAAGGGAAAGACCTAGCACCAAATCCAATTTGCCATCTGATCTAACTTCTGGAGGCAGTCAAAATGATCCTTAGAATTCTTCCCTACCTTATTCCTGTGCTGAGATACAGGCTGCTCCAACCTGCTGTAAAATGCTTGATTTCGAGAGTGAGCGAAACTAATGAAAACATTGTTGGGGTAAAACCTAAAGGGAAAGACCTAGCACCAAATCCAATTTGCCATCTGATCTAACTTCTGGAGGCAGTCAAAATGATCCTTAGAATTCTTCCCTACCTTATTCCTGTGCTGAGATACAGGCTGCTCCAACCTGCTGTAAAATGCTTGATTTCGAGAGTGAGCGAAACTAATGAAAACATTGTTGGGGTAAAACCTAAAGGGAAAGACCTAGCACCAAATCCAATTTGCCATCTGATCTAACTTCTGGAGGCAGTCAAAATGATCCTTAGAATTCTTCCCTACCTTATACCTGTGCTGAGATACAGGCTGCTCCAACCTGCTGTAAAATGCTTGATTTCGAGAGTGAGCGAAACTAATGAAAACATTGTTGGGGTAAAACCTAAAGGGAAAGACCTAGCACCAAATCCAATTTGCCATCTGATCTAATTTCTGGAGGCAGTCAAAATGATCCTTAGAATTCTTCCCTACCTTATTCCTGTGCTGAGATACAGGCTGCTCCAACCTGCTGTAAAATGCTTGATTTCGAGAGTGAGCGAAACTAATGAAAACATTGTTGGGGTAAAACCTAAAGGGAAAGACCTAGCACCAAATCCAATTTGCCATCTGATCTAACTTCTGGAGGCAGTCAAAATGAGTATTTGAATTCTTCCCTACCTTATTCCTGTGCTGAGATACAGGCTGCTCCAACCTGCTGTAAAATGCTTGATTTCGAGAGTGAGCGAAACTAATGAAAACATTGTTGGGGTAAAACCTAAAGGGAAAGACCTAGCACCAAATCCAATTTGCCATCTGATCTAACTTCTGGAGGCAGTCAAAATGAGTATTTGAATTCTTCCCTACCTTATTCCTGTGCTGAGATACAGGCTGCTCCAACCTGCTGTAAAATGCTTGATTTCGAGAGTGAGTGAAACTAATGAAAACATTGTTGGGGTAAAACCTAAAGGGAAAGACCTAGCACCAAATCCAATTTGCCATCTGATCTAATTTCTGGAGGCAGTCAAAATGAGTATTTGAATTCTTCCCTACCTTATTCCTGTGCTGAGATACAGGCTGCTCCAACCTGCTGTAAAATGCTTGATTTCGAGAGTGAGCGAAACTAATGAAAACATTGTTGGGGTAAAACCTAAAGGGAAAGACCTAGCACCAAATCCAATTTGCCATCTGATCTAACTTCTGGAGGCAGTCAAAATGATCCTTAGAATTCTTCCCTACCTTATTCCTGTGCTGAGATACAGGCTGCTCCAACCTGCTGTAAAATGCTTGATTTCGAGAGTGAGCGAAACTAATGAAAACATTGTTGGGGTAAAACCTAAAGGGAAAGACCTAGCACCAAATCCAATTTGCCATCTGATCTAACTTCTGGAGGCAGTCAAAATGATCCTTAGAATTCTTCCCTACCTTATTCCTGTGCTGAGATACAGGCTGCTCCAACCTGCTGTAAAATGCTTGATTTCGAGAGTGAGCGAAACTAATGAAAACATTGTTGGGGTAAAACCTAAAGGGAAAGACCTAGCACCAAATCCAATTTGCCATCTGATCTAACTTCTGGAGGCAGTCAAAATGATCCTTAGAATTCTTCCCTACCTTATTCCTGTGCTGAGATACAGGCTGCTCCAACCTGCTGTAAAATGCTTGATTTCGAGAGTGAGCGAAACTAATGAAAACATTGTTGGGGTAAAACCTAAAGGGAAAGACCTAGCACCAAATCCAATTTGCCATCTGATCTAATTTCTGGAGGCAGTCAAAATGAGTATTTGAATTCTTCCCTACCTTATTCCTGTGCTGAGATACAGGCTGCTCCAACCTGCTGTAAAATGCTTGATTTCGAGAGTGAGCGAAACTAATGAAAACATTGTTGGGGTAAAACCTAAAGGGAAAGACCTAGCACCAAATCCAATTTGCCATCTGATCTAACTTCTGGAGGCAGTCAAAATGATCCTTAGAATTCTTCCCTACCTTATTCCTGTGCTGAGATACAGGCTGCTCCAACCTGCTGTAAAATGCTTGATTTCGAGAGTGAGCGAAACTAATGAAAACATTGTTGGGGTAAAACCTAAAGGAAAGACCTAGCACCAAATCCAATTTGCCATCTGATCTAACTTCTGGAGGCAGTCAAAATGAGTATTTGAATTCTTCCCTACCTTATTCCTGTGCTGAGATACAGGCTGCTCCAACCTGCTGTAAAATGCTTGATTTCGAGAGTGAGCGAAACTAATGAAAACATTGTTGGGGAAAACCTAAAGGGAAAGACCTAGCACCAAATCCAATTTGCCATCTGATCTAACTTCTGGAGGCAGTCAAAATGAGTATTTGAATTCTTCCCTACCTTATTCCTGTGCTGAGATACAGGCTGCTCCAACCTGCTGTGAAATGCTTGATTTCGAGAGTGAGCGAAACTAATGAAAACATTGTTGGGGTAAAACCTAAAGGGAAAGACCTAGCACCAAATCCAATTTGCCATCTGATCTAACTTCTGGAGGCAGTCAAAATGAGTATTTGAATTCTTCCCTACCTTATTCCTGTGCTGAGATACAGGCTGCTCCAACCTGCTGTAAAATGCTTGATTTCGAGAGTGAGCGAAACTAATGAAAACATTGTTGGGGTAAAACCTAAAGGGAAAGACCTAGCACCAAATCCAATTTGCCATCTGATCTAACTTCTGGAGGCAGTCAAAATGATCCTTAGAATTCTTCCCTACCTTATTCCTGTGCTGAGATACAGGCTGCTCCAACCTGCTGTAAAATGCTTTGATTTCGAGAGTGAGCGAAACTAATGAAAACATTGTTGGGGTAAAACCTAAAGGGAAAGACCTAGCACCAAATCCAATTTGCCATCTGATCTAACTTCTGGAGGCAGTCAAAATGAGTATTTGAATTCTTCCCTACCTTATTCCTGTGCTGAGATACAGGCTGCTCCAACCTGCTGTAAAATGCTTGATTTCGAGAGTGAGCGAAACTAATGAAAACATTGTTGGGGTAAAACCTAAAGGGAAAGACCTAGCACCAAATCCAATTTGCCATCTGATCTAACTTCTGGAGGCAGTCAAAATGATCCTTAGAATTCTTCCCTACCTTATTCCTGTGCTGAGATACAGGCTGCTCCAACCTGCTGTAAAATGCTTGATTTCGAGAGTGAGCGAAACTAATGAAAACATTGTTGGGGTAAAACCTAAAGGGAAAGACCTAGCACCAAATCCAATTTGCCATCTGATCTAACTTCTGGAGGCAGTCAAAATGAGTATTTGAATTCTTCCCTACCTTATTCCTGTGCTGAGATACAGGCTGCTCCAACCTGCTGTAAAATGCTTGATTTCGAGAGGTGAGCGAAACTAATGAAAACATTGTTGGGGAAAACCTAAAGGGAAAGACCTAGCACCAAATCCAATTTGCCATCTGATCTAACTTCTGGAGGCAGTCAAAATGAGTATTTGAATTCTTCCCTACCTTATTCCTGTGCTGAGATACAGGCTGCTCCAACCTGCTGTGAAATGCTTGATTTCGAGAGTGAGCGAAACTAATGAAAACATTGTTGGGGTAAAACCTAAAGGGAAAGACCTAGCACCAAATCCAATTTGCCATCTGATCTAACTTCTGGAGGCAGTCAAAATGAGTATTTGAATTCTTCCCTACCTTATTCCTGTGCTGAGATACAGGCTGCTCCAACCTGCTGTAAAATGCTTGATTTCGAGAGTGAGCGAAACTAATGAAAACATTGTTGGGGTAAAACCTAAAGGGAAAGACCTAGCACCAAATCCAATTTGCCATCTGATCTAACTTCTGGAGGCAGTCAAAATGATCCTTAGAATTCTTCCCTACCTTATTCCTGTGCTGAGATACAGGCTGCTCCAACCTGCTGTAAAATGCTTGATTTCGAGAGTGAGCGAAACTAATGAAAACATTGTTGGGGGTAAAACCTAAAGGGAAAGACCTAGCACCAAATCCAATTTGCCATCTGATCTAACTTCTGGAGGCAGTCAAAATGATCCTTAGAATTCTTCCCTACCTTATTCCTGTGCTGAGATACAGGCTGCTCCAACCTGCTGTAAAATGCTTGATTTCGAGAGTGAGCGAAACTAATGAAAACATTGTTGGGGTAAAACCTAAAGGGAAAGACCTAGCACCAAATCCAATTTGCCATCTGATCTAACTTCTGGAGGCAGTCAAAATGATCCTTAGAATTCTTCCCTACCTTATTCCTGTGCTGAGATACAGGCTGCTCCAACCTGCTGTAAAATGCTTGATTTCGAGAGTGAGCGAAACTAATGAAAACATTGTTGGGGTAAAACCTAAAGGGAAAGACCTAGCACCAAATCCAATTTGCCATCTGATCTAACTTCTGGAGGCAGTCAAAATGAGTATTTGAATTCTTCCCTACCTTATTCCTGTGCTGAGATACAGGCTGCTCCAACCTGCTGTAAAATGCTTGATTTCGAGAGTGAGCGAAACTAATGAAAACATTGTTGGGGAAAACCTAAAGGGAAAGACCTAGCACCAAATCCAATTTGCCATCTGATCTAACTTCTGGAGGCAGTCAAATGAGTATTTGAATTCTTCCCTACCTTATTCCTGTGCTGAGATACAGGCTGCTCCAACCTGCTGTGAAATGCTTGATTTCGAGAGTGAGCGAAACTAATGAAAACATTGTTGGGGTAAAACCTAAAGGGAAAGACCTAGCACCAAATCCAATTTGCCATCTGATCTAACTTCTGGAGGCAGTCAAAATGAGTATTTGAATTCTTCCCTACCTTATTCCTGTGCTGAGATACAGGCTGCTCCAACCTGCTGTAAAATGCTTGATTTCGAGAGTGAGCGAAACTAATGAAAACATTGTTGGGGTAAAACCTAAAGGGAAAGACCTAGCACCAAATCCAATTTGCCATCTGATCTAACTTCTGGAGGCAGTCAAAATGATCCTTAGAATTCTTCCCTACCTTATTCCTGTGCTGAGATACAGGCTGCTCCAACCTGCTGTAAAATGCTTGATTTCGAGAGTGAGCGAAACTAATGAAAACATTGTTGGGGTAAAACCTAAAGGGAAAGACCTAGCACCAAATCCAATTTGCCATCTGATCTAACTTCTGGAGGCAGTCAAAATGATCCTTAGAATTCTTCCCTACCTTATTCCTGTGCTGAGATACAGGCTGCTCCAACCTGCTGTAAAATGCTTGATTTCGAGAGTGAGCGAAACTAATGAAAACATTGTTGGGGTAAAACCTAAAGGGAAAGACCTAGCACCAAATCCAATTTGCCATCTGATCTAATTTCTGGAGGCAGTCAAAATGAGTATTTGAATTCTTCCCCCTACCTTATTCCTGTGCTGAGATACAGGCTGCTCCAACCTGCTGTAAAATGCTTGATTTCGAGAGTGAGCGAAACTAATGAAAACATTGTTGGGGTAAAACCTAAAGGGAAAGACCTAGCACCAAATCCAATTTACCATCTGATCTAACTTCTGGAGGCAGTCAAAATGATCCTTAGAATTCTTCCCTACCTTATTCCTGTGCTGAGATACAGGCTGCTCCAACCTGCTGTAAAATGCTTGATTTCGAGAGTGAGCGAAACTAATGAAAACATTGTTGGGGTAAAACCTAAAGGGAAAGACCTAGCACCAAATCCAATTTGCCATCTGATCTAACTTCTGGAGGCAGTCAAAATGAGTATTTGAATTCTTCCCTACCTTATTCCTGTGCTGAGATACAGGCTGCTCCAACCTGCTGTAAAATGCTTGATTTCGAGAGTGAGCGAAACTAATGAAAACATTGTTGGGGTAAAACCTAAAGGGAAAGACCTAGCACCAAATCCAATTTGCCATCTGATCTAACTTCTGGAGGCAGTCAAAATGATCCTTAGAATTCTTCCCTACCTTATTCCTGTGCTGAGATACAGGCTGCTCCAACCTGCTGTAAAAATGCTTGATTTCGAGAGTGAGCGAAACTAATGAAAACATTGTTGGGGTAAAACCTAAAGGGAAAGACCTAGCACCAAATCCAATTTGCCATCTGATCTAACTTCTGGAGGCAGTCAAAATGATCCTTAGAATTCTTCCCTACCTTATTCCTGTGCTGAGATACAGGCTGCTCCAACCTGCTGTAAAATGCTTGATTTCGAGAGTGAGCGAAACTAATGAAAACATTGTTGGGGTAAAACCTAAAGGGAAAGACCTAGCACCAAATCCAATTTGCCATCTGATCTAACTTCTGGAGGCAGTCAAAATGATCCTTAGAATTCTTCCCTACCTTATTCCTGTGCTGAGATACAGGCTGCTCCAACCTGCTGTAAAATGCTTGATTTCGAGAGTGAGCGAAACTAATGAAAACATTGTTGGGGTAAAACCTAAAGGGAAAGACCTAGCACCAAATCCAATTTGCCATCTGATCTAACTTCTGGAGGCAGTCAAAATGAGTATTTGAATTCTTCCCTACCTTATTCCTGTGCTGAGATACAGGCTGCTCCAACCTGCTGTAAAATGCTTGATTTCGAGAGTGAGCGAAACTAATGAAAACATTGTTGGGGAAAACCTAAAGGGAAAGACCTAGCACCAAATCCAATTTGCCATCTGATCTAACTTCTGGAGGCAGTCAAAATGAGTATTTGAATTCTTCCCTACCTTATTCCTGTGCTGAGATACAGGCTGCTCCAACCTGCTGTGAAATGCTTGATTTCGAGAGTGAGCGAAACTAATGAAAACATTGTTGGGGTAAAACCTAAAGGGAAAGACCTAGCACCAAATCCAATTTGCCATCTGATCTAACTTCTGGAGGCAGTCAAAATGAGTATTTGAATTCTTCCCTACCTTATTCCTGTGCTGAGATACAGGCTGCTCCAACCTGCTGTAAAATGCTTGATTTCGAGAGTGAGCGAAACTAATGAAAACATTGTTGGGGTAAAACCTAAAGGGAAAGACCTAGCACCAAATCCAATTTGCCATCTGATCTAACTTCTGGAGGCAGTCAAAATGATCCTTAGAATTCTTCCCTACCTTATTCCTGTGCTGAGATACAGGCTGCTCCAACCTGCTGTAAAATGCTTGATTTCCAGAGTGAGCGAAACTAATGAAAACATTGTTGGGGTAAAACCTAAAGGGAAAGACCTAGCACCAAATCCAATTTGCCATCTGATCTAACTTCTGGAGGCAGTCAAAATGAGTATTTGAATTCTTCCCTACCTTATTCCTGTGCTGAGATACAGGCTGCTCCAACCTGCTGTAAAATGCTTGATTTCGAGAGTGAGCGAAACTAATGAAAACATTGTTGGGGAAAACCTAAAGGGAAAGACCTAGCACCAAATCCAATTTGCCATCTGATCTAACTTCTGGAGGCAGTCAAAATGAGTATTTGAATTCTTCCCTACCTTATTCCTGTGCTGAGATACAGGCTGCTCCAACCTGCTGTGAAATGCTTGATTTCGAGAGTGAGCGAAACTAATGAAAACATTGTTGGGGTAAAACCTAAAGGGAAAGACCTAGCACCAAATCCAATTTGCCATCTGATCTAACTTCTGGAGGCAGTCAAAATGAGTATTTGAATTCTTCCCTACCTTATTCCTGTGCTGAGATACAGGCTGCTCCAACCTGCTGTAAAATGCTTGATTTCGAGAGTGAGCGAAACTAATGAAAACATTGTTGGGGTAAAACCTAAAGGGAAAGACCTAGCACCAAATCCAATTTGCCATCTGATCTAACTTCTGGAGGCAGTCAAAATGATCCTTAGAATTCTTCCCTACCTTATTCCTGTGCTGAGATACAGGCTGCTCCAACCTGCTGTAAAATGCTTGATTTCGAGAGTGAGCGAAACTAATGAAAACATTGTTGGGGTAAAACCTAAAGGGAAAGACCTAGCACCAAATCCAATTTGCCATCTGATCTAACTTCTGGAGGCAGTCAAAATGATCCTTAGAATTCTTCCCTACCTTATTCCTGTGCTGAGATACAGGCTGCTCCAACCTGCTGTAAAATGCTTGATTTCGAGAGTGAGCGAAACTAATGAAAACATTGTTGGGGTAAAACCTAAAGGGAAAGACCTAGCACCAAATCCAATTTGCCATCTGATCTAACTTCTGGAGGCAGTCAAAATGATCCTTAGAATTCTTCCCTACCTTATTCCTGTGCTGAGATACAGGCTGCTCCAACCTGCTGTAAAATGCTTGATTTCGAGAGTGAGCGAAACTAATGAAAACATTGTTGGGGTAAAACCTAAAGGGAAAGACCTAGCACCAAATCCAATTTGCCATCTGATCTAACTTCTGGAGGCAGTCAAAATGATCCTTAGAATTCTTCCCTACCTTATTCCTGTGCTGAGATACAGGCTGCTCCAACCTGCTGTAAAATGCTTGATTTCGAGAGTGAGCGAAACTAATGAAAACATTGTTGGGGTAAAACCTAAAGGGAAAGACCTAGCACCAAATCCAATTTGCCATCTGATCTAACTTCTGGAGGCAGTCAAAATGATCCTTAGAATTCTTCCCTACCTTATTCCTGTGCTGAGATACAGGCTGCTCCAACCTGCTGTAAAATGCTTGATTTCGAGAGTGAGCGAAACTAATGAAAACATTGTTGGGGTAAAACCTAAAGGGAAAGACCTAGCACCAAATCCAATTTGCCATCTGATCTAACTTCTGGAGGCAGTCAAAATGATCCTTAGAATTCTTCCCTACCTTATTCCTGTGCTGAGATACTGGCTGCTCCAACCTGCTGTAAAATGCTTGATTTCGAGAGTGAGCGAAACTAATGAAAACATTGTTGGGGTAAAACCTAAAGGGAAAGACCTAGCACCAAATCCAATTTGCCATCTGATCTAATTTCTGGAGGCAGTCAAAATGAGTATTTGAATTCTTCCCTACCTTATTCCTGTGCTGAGATACAGGCTGCTCCAACCTGCTGTAAAATGCTTGATTTCGAGAGTGAGCGAAACTAATGAAAACATTGTTGGGGTAAAACCTAAAGGGAAAGACCTAGCACCAAATCCAATTTGCCATCTGATCTAACTTCTGGAGGCAGTCAAAATGATCCTTAGAATTCTTCCCTACCTTATTCCTGTGCTGAGATACAGGCTGCTCCAACCTGCTGTAAAATGCTTGATTTCCAGAGTGAGCGAAACTAATGAAAACATTGTTGGGGTAAAACCTAAAGGGAAAGACCTAGCACCAAATCCAATTTGCCATCTGATCTAACTTCTGGAGGCAGTCAAAATGATCCTTAGAATTCTTCCCTACCTTATTCCTGTGCTGAGATACAGGCTGCTCCAACCTGCTGTAAAATGCTTGATTTCGAGAGTGAGCGAAACTAATGAAAACATTGTTGGGGTAAAACCTAAAGGGAAAGACCTAGCACCAAATCCAATTTGCCATCTGATCTAACTTCTGGAGGCAGTCAAAATGAGTATTTGAATTCTTCCCTACCTTATTCCTGTGCTGAGATACAGGCTGCTCCAACCTGCTGTAAAATGCTTGATTTCGAGAGTGAGCGAAACTAATGAAAACATTGTTGGGGAAAACCTAAAGGGAAAGACCTAGCACCAAATCCAATTTGCCATCTGATCTAACTTCTGGAGGCAGTCAAAATGAGTATTTGAATTCTTCCCTACCTTATTCCTGTGCTGAGATACAGGCTGCTCCAACCTGCTGTAAAATGCTTGATTTCGAGAGTGAGCGAAACTAATGAAAACATTGTTGGGGTAAAACCTAAAGGGAAAGACCTAGCACCAAATCCAATTTGCCATCTGATCTAACTTCTGGAGGCAGTCAAAATGAGTATTTGAATTCTTCCCTACCTTATTCCTGTGCTGAGATACAGGCTGCTCCAACCTGCTGTAAAATGCTTGATTTCGAGAGTGAGTGAAACTAATGAAAACATTGTTGGGGTAAAACCTAAAGGGAAAGACCTAGCACCAAATCCAATTTGCCATCTGATCTAACTTCTGGAGGCAGTCAAAATGAGTATTTGAATTCTTCCCTACCTTATTCCTGTGCTGAGATACAGGCTGCTCCAACCTGCTGTAAAATGCTTGATTTCGAGAGTGAGCGAAACTAATGAAAACATTGTTGGGGTAAAACCTAAAGGGAAAGACCTAGCACCAAATCCAATTTGCCATCTGATCTAACTTCTGGAGGCAGTCAAAATGATCCTTAGAATTCTTCCCTACCTTATTCCTGTGCTGAGATACAGGCTGCTCCAACCTGCTGTAAAATGCTTGATTTCGAGAGTGAGCGAAACTAATGAAAACATTGTTGGGGTAAAACCTAAAGGGAAAGACCTAGCACCAAATCCAATTTGCCATCTGATCTAACTTCTGGAGGCAGTCAAAATGATCCTTAGAATTCTTCCCTACCTTATTCCTGTGCTGAGATACAGGCTGCTCCAACCTGCTGTAAAATGCTTGATTTCGAGAGTGAGCGAAACTAATGAAAACATTGTTGGGGTAAAACCTAAAGGGAAAGACCTAGCACCAAATCCAATTTGCCATCTGATCTAACTTCTGGAGGCAGTCAAAATGATCCTTAGAATTCTTCCCTACCTTATTCCTGTGCTGAGATACAGGCTGCTCCAACCTGCTGTAAAATGCTTGATTTCGAGAGTGAGCGAAACTAATGAAAACATTGTTGGGGTAAAACCTAAAGGGAAAGGCCTAGCACCAAATTGCATTGGCCATCTGATCTAACTTCTGGAGGCAGTCAAAATGATCCTTAGAATTCTTCCCTACCTTATTCCTGTGCTGAGATACAGGCTGCTCCAACCTGCTGTAAAATGCTTGATTTCGAGAGTGAGCGAAACTAATGAAAACATTGTTGGGGTAAAACCTAAAGGGAAAGACCTAGCACCAAATCCAATTTGCCATCTGATCTAACTTCTGGAGGCAGTCAAAATGATCCTTAGAATTCTTCCCTACCTTATTCCTGTGCTGAGATACAGGCTGCTCCAACCTGCTGTAAAATGCTTGATTTCGAGAGTGAGCGAAACTAATGAAAACATTGTTGGGGTAAAACCTAAAGGGAAAGACCTAGCACCAAATCCAATTTGCCATCTGATCTAACTTCTGGAGGCAGTCAAAATGATCCTTAGAATTCTTCCCTACCTTATTCCTGTGCTGAGATACAGGCTGCTCCAACCTGCTGTAAAATGCTTGATTTCGAGAGTGAGCGAAACTAATGAAAACATTGTTGGGGTAAAACCTAAAGGGAAAGACCTAGCACCAAATCCAATTTGCCATCTGATCTAACTTCTGGAGGCAGTCAAAATGAGTATTTGAATTCTTCCCTACCTTATTCCTGTGCTGAGATACAGGCTGCTCCAACCTGCTGTAAAATGCTTGATTTCGAGAGTGAGCGAAACTAATGAAAACATTGTTGGGGTAAAACCTAAAGGGAAAGACCTAGCACCAAATCCAATTTGCCATCTGATCTAACTTCTGGAGGCAGTCAAAATGAGTATTTGAATTCTTCCCTACCTTATTCCTGTGCTGAGATACAGGCTGCTCCAACCTGCTGTAAAATGCTTGATTTCGAGAGTGAGCGAAACTAATGAAAACATTGTTGGGGTAAAACCTAAAGGGAAAGACCTAGCACCAAATCCAATTTGCCATCTGATCTAACTTCTGGAGGCAGTCAAAATGATCCTTAGAATTCTTCCCTACCTTATTCCTGTGCTGAGATACAGGCTGCTCCAACCTGCTGTAAAATGCTTGATTTCGAGAGTGAGCGAAACTAATGAAAACATTGTTGGGGTAAAACCTAAAGGGAAAGACCTAGCACCAAATCCAATTTGCCATCTGATCTAACTTCTGGAGGCAGTCAAAATGAGTATTTGAATTCTTCCCTACCTTATTCCTGTGCTGAGATACAGGCTGCTCCAACCTGCTGTAAAATGCTTGATTTCGAGAGTGAGCGAAACTAATGAAAACATTGTTGGGGTAAAACCTAAAGGGAAAGACCTAGCACCAAATCCAATTTGCCATCTGATCTAACTTCTGGAGGCAGTCAAAATGAGTATTTGAATTCTTCCCTACCTTATTCCTGTGCTGAGATACAGGCTGCTCCAACCTGCTGTAAAATGCTTATTTCGAGAGTGAGCGAAACTAATGAAAACATTGTTGGGGTAAAACCTAAAGGGAAAGACCTAGCACCAAATCCAATTTGCCATCTGATCTAACTTCTGGAGGCAGTCAAAATGATCCTTAGAATTCTTCCCTACCATATTCCTGTGCTGAGATACAGGCTGCTCCAACCTGCTGTAAAATGCTTGATTTCGAGAGTGAGCGAAACTAATGAAAACATTGTTGGGGTAAAACCTAAAGGGAAAGACCTAGCACCAAATCCAATTTGCCATCTGATCTAACTTCTGGAGGCAGTCAAAATGATCCTTACAATTCTTCCCTACCTTATTCCTGTGCTGAGATACAGGCTGCTCCAACCTGCTGTAAAATGCTTGATTTCGAGAGTGAGCGAAACTAATGAAAACATTGTTGGGGTAAAACCTAAAGGGAAAGACCTAGCACCAAATCCAATTTGCCATCTGATCTAACTTCTGGAGGCAGTCAAAATGAGTATTTGAATTCTTCCCTACCTTATTCCTGTGCTGAGATACAGGCTGCTCCAACCTGCTGTAAAATGCTTGATTTCGAGAGTGAGCGAAACTAATGAAAACATTGTTGGGGTAAAACCTAAAGGGAAAGACCTAGCACCAAATCCAATTTTCCATCTGATCTAACTTCTGGAGGCAGTCAAAATGATCCTTAGAATTCTTCCCTACCTTATTCCTGTGCTGAGATACAGGCTGCTCCAACCTGCTGTAAAATGCTTGATTTCGAGAGTGAGCGAAACTAATGAAAACATTGTTGGGGTAAAACCTAAAGGGAAAGACCTAGCACCAAATCCAATTTGCCATCTGATCTAACTTCTGGAGGCAGTCAAAATGATCCTTAGAATTCTTCCCTACCTTATTCCTGTGCTGAGATACAGGCTGCTCCAACCTGCTGTAAAATGCTTGATTTCGAGAGTGAGCGAAACTAATGAAAACATTGTTGGGGTAAAACCTAAAGGGAAAGACCTAGCACCAAATCCAATTTGCCATCTGATCTAACTTCTGGAGGCAGTCAAAATGAGTATTTGAATTCTTCCCTACCTTATTCCTGTGCTGAGATACAGGCTGCTCCAACCTGCTGTAAAATGCTTGATTTCGAGAGTGAGTGAAACTAATGAAAACATTGTTGGGGTAAAACCTAAAGGGAAAGACCTAGCACCAAATCCAATTTGCCATCTGATCTAACTTCTGGAGGCAGTCAAAATGATCCTTAGAATTCTTCCCTACCTTATTCCTGTGCTGAGATACAGGCTGCTCCAACCTGCTGTAAAATGCTTGATTTCGAGAGTGAGCGAAACTAATGAAAACATTGTTGGGGTAAAACCTAAAGGGAAAGACCTAGCACCAAATCCAATTTGCCATCTGATCTAACTTCTGGAGGCAGTCAAAATGATCCTTAGAATTCTTCCCTACCTTATTCCTGTGCTGAGATACAGGCTGCTCCAACCTGCTGTAAAATGCTTGATTTCGAGAGTGAGCGAAACTAATGAAAACATTGTTGGGGTAAAACCTAAAGGGAAAGACCTAGCACCAAATCCAATTTGCCATCTGATCTAACTTCTGGAGGCAGTCAAAATGAGTATTTGAATTCTTCCCTACCTTATTCCTGTGCTGAGATACAGGCTGCTCCAACCTGCTGTAAAATGCTTGATTTCGAGAGTGAGCGAAACTAATGAAAACATTGTTGGGGTAAAACCTAAAGGGAAAGACCTAGCACCAAATCCAATTTGCCATCTGATCTAACTTCTGGAGGCAGTCAAAATGATCCTTAGAATTCTTCCCTACCTTATTCCTGTGCTGAGATACAGGCTGCTCCAACCTGCTGTAAAATGCTTGATTTCGAGAGTGAGCGAAACTAATGAAAACATTGTTGGGGTAAAACCTAAAGGGAAAGACCTAGCACCAAATCCAATTTGCCATCTGATCTAACTTCTGGAGGCAGTCAAAATGAGTATTTGAATTCTTCCCTACCTTATTCCTGTGCTGAGATACAGGCTGCTCCAACCTGCTGTAAAATGCTTGATTTCGAGAGTGAGCGAAACTAATGAAAACATTGTTGGGGTAAAACCTAAAGGGAAAGACCTAGCACCAAATCCAATTTGCCATCTGATCTAACTTCTGGAGGCAGTCAAAATGATCCTTAGAATTCTTCCCTACCTTATTCCTGTGCTGAGATACAGGCTGCTCCAACCTGCTGTAAAATGCTTGATTTCGAGAGTGAGCGAAACTAATGAAAACATTGTTGGGGTAAAACCTAAAGGGAAAGACCTAGCACCAAATCCAATTTGCCATCTGATCTAACTTCTGGAGGCAGTCAAAATGATCCTTAGAATTCTTCCCTACCTTATTCCTGTGCTGAGATACAGGCTGCTCCAACCTGCTGTAAAATGCTTGATTTCGAGAGTGAGCGAAACTAATGAAAACATTGTTGGGGTAAAACCTAAAGGGAAAGACCTAGCACCAAATCCAATTTGCCATCTGATCTAACTTCTGGAGGCAGTCAAAATGAGTATTTGAATTCTTCCCTACCTTATTCCTGTGCTGAGATACAGGCTGCTCCAACCTGCTGTAAAATGCTTGATTTCGAGAGTGAGCGAAACTAATGAAAACATTGTTGGGGTAAAACCTAAAGGGAAAGACCTAGCACCAAATCCAATTTGCCATCTGATCTAACTTCTGGAGGCAGTCAAAATGATCCTTAGAATTCTTCCCTACCTTATTCCTGTGCTGAGATACAGGCTGCTCCAACCTGCTGTAAAATGCTTGATTTCGAGAGTGAGCGAAACTAATGAAAACATTGTTGGGGTAAAACCTAAAGGGAAAGACCTAGCACCAAATCCAATTTGCCATCTGATCTAACTTCTGGAGGCAGTCAAAATGAGTATTTTGAATTCTTCCCTACCTTATTCCTGTGCTGAGATACAGGCTGCTCCAACCTGCTGTAAAATGCTTATTTCGAGAGTGAGCGAAACTAATGAAAACATTGTTGGGGTAAAACCTAAAGGGAAAGACCTAGCACCAAATCCAATTTGCCATCTGATCTAACTTCTGGAGGCAGTCAAAATGATCCTTAGAATTCTTCCCTACCATATTCCTGTGCTGAGATACAGGCTGCTCCAACCTGCTGTAAAATGCTTGATTTCGAGAGTGAGCGAAACTAATGAAAACATTGTTGGGGTAAAACCTAAAGGGAAAGACCTAAGCACCAAATCCAATTTGCCATCTGATCTAACTTCTGGAGGCAGTCAAAATGATCCTTAGAATTCTTCCCTACCTTATTCCTGTGCTGAGATACAGGCTGCTCCAACCTGCTGTAAAATGCTTGATTTCGAGAGTGAGCGAAACTAATGAAAACATTGTTGGGGTAAAACCTAAAGGGAAAGACCTAGCACCAAATCCAATTTGCCATCTGATCTAACTTCTGGAGGCAGTCAAAATGATCCTTAGAATTCTTCCCTACCTTATTCCTGTGCTGAGATACAGGCTGCTCCAACCTGCTGTAAAATGCTTGATTTCGAGAGTGAGCGAAACTAATGAAAACATTGTTGGGGTAAAACCTAAAGGGAAAGACCTAGCACCAAATCCAATTTGCCATCTGATCTAACTTCTGGAGGCAGTCAAAATGATCCTTAGAATTCTTCCCTACCTTATTCCTGTGCTGAGATACAGGCTGCTCCAACCTGCTGTAAAATGCTTGATTTCGAGAGTGAGCGAAACTAATGAAAACATTGTTGGGGTAAAACCTAAAGGGAAAGACCTAGCACCAAATCCAATTTGCCATCTGATCTAACTTCTGGAGGCAGTCAAAATGAGTATTTGAATTCTTCCCTACCTTATTCCTGTGCTGAGATACAGGCTGCTCCAACCTGCTGTAAAATGCTTATTTCGAGAGTGAGCGAAACTAATGAAAACATTGTTGGGGTAAAACCTAAAGGGAAAGACCTAGCACCAAATCCAATTTGCCATCTGATCTAACTTCTGGAGGCAGTCAAAATGATCCTTAGAATTCTTCCCTACCTTATTCCTGTGCTGAGATACAGGCTGCTCCAACCTGCTGTAAAATGCTTGATTTCGAGAGTGAGCGAAACTAATGAAAACATTGTTGGGGTAAAACCTAAAGGGAAAGACCTAGCACCAAATCCAATTTGCCATCTGATCTAACTTCTGGAGGCAGTCAAAATGATCCTTAGAATTCTTCCCTACCTTATTCCTGTGCTGAGATACAGGCTGCTCCAACCTGCTGTAAAATGCTTGATTTCGAGAGTGAGCGAAACTAATGAAAACATTGTTGGGGTAAAACCTAAAGGGAAAGACCTAGCACCAAATCCAATTTGCCATCTGATCTAACTTCTGGAGGCAGTCAAAATGATCCTTAGAATTCTTCCCTACCTTATTCCTGTGCTGAGATACAGGCTGCTCCAACCTGCTGTAAAATGCTTGATTTCGAGAGTGAGCGAAACTAATGAAAACATTGTTGGGGTAAAACCTAAAGGGAAAGACCTAGCACCAAATCCAATTTTCCATCTGATCTAACTTCTGGAGGCAGTCAAAATGATCCTTAGAATTCTTCCCTACCTTATTCCTGTGCTGAGATACAGGCTGCTCCAACCTGCTGTAAAATGCTTGATTTCGAGAGTGAGCGAAACTAATGAAAACATTGTTGGGGTAAAACCTAAAGGGAAAGACCTAGCACCAAATCCAATTTGCCATCTGATCTAACTTCTGGAGGCAGTCAAAATGAGTATTTGAATTCTTCCCTACCTTATTCCTGTGCTGAGATACAGGCTGCTCCAACCTGCTGTAAAATGCTTGATTTCGAGAGTGAGCGAAACTAATGAAAACATTGTTGGGGTAAAACCTAAAGGGAAAGACCTAGCACCAAATCCAATTTGCCATCTGATCTAACTTCTGGAGGCAGTCAAAATGATCCTTAGAATTCTTCCCTACCTTATTCCTGTGCTGAGATACAGGCTGCTCCAACCTGCTGTAAAATGCTTGATTTCGAGAGTGAGCGAAACTAATGAAAACATTGTTGGGGTAAAACCTAAAGGGAAAGACCTAGCACCAAATCCAATTTGCCATCTGATCTAACTTCTGGAGGCAGTCAAAATGATCCTTAGAATTCTTCCCTACCATATTCCTGTGCTGAGATACAGGCTGCTCCAACCTGCTGTAAAATGCTTGATTTCGAGAGTGAGCGAAACTAATGAAAACATTGTTGGGGTAAAACCTAAAGGGAAAGACCTAGCACCAAATCCAATTTGCCATCTGATCTAACTTCTGGAGGCAGTCAAAATGAGTATTTGAATTCTTCCCTACCTTATTCCTGTGCTGAGATACAGGCTGCTCCAACCTGCTGTAAAATGCTTGATTTCGAGAGTGAGCGAAACTAATGAAAACATTGTTGGGGTAAAACCTAAAGGGAAAGACCTAGCACCAAATCCAATTTGCCATCTGATCTAACTTCTGGAGGCAGTCAAAATGAGTATTTGAATTCTTCCCTACCTTATTCCTGTGCTGAGATACAGGCTGCTCCAACCTGCTGTAAAATGCTTGATTTCGAGAGTGAGCGAAATTAATGAAAACATTGTTGGGGTAAAACCTAAAGGGAAAGACCTAGCACCAAATCCAATTTG
>NW_027143652.1:0-52011 GCF_026170545.1 Melanerpes formicivorus
ACCTAGCACCAAATCCAATTTGCCATCTGATCTAACTTCTGGAGGCAGTCAAAATGAGCCTTAGAATTCTTCCCTACCTTATTCCTGTGCTGAGATACAGGCTGCTCCAACCTGCTGTAAAATGCTTGATTTCGAGAGTGAGCGAAACTAATGAAAACATTGTTGGGGTAAAACCTAAAGGGAAAGACCTAGCACCAAATCCAATTTGCCATCTGATCTAACTTCTGGAGGCAGTCAAAATGAGCCTTAGAATTCTTCCCTACCTTATTCCTGTGCTGAGATACAGGCTGCTCCAACCTGCTGTAAAATGCTTGATTTCGAGAGTGAGCGAAACTAATGAAAACATTGTTGGGGTAAAACCTAAAGGGAAAGACCTAGCACCAAATCCAATTTGCCATCTGATCTAACTTCTGGAGGCAGTCAAAATGAGCCTTAGAATTCTTCCCTACCTTATTCCTGTGCTGAGATACAGGCTGCTCCAACCTGCTGTAAAATGCTTGATTTCGAGAGTGAGCGAAACTAATGAAAACATTGTTGGGGTAAAACCTAAAGGGAAAGACCTAGCACCAAATCCAATTTGCCATCTGATCTAACTTCTGGAGGCAGTCAAAATGAGCCTTAGAATTCTTCCCTACCTTATTCCTGTGCTGAGATACAGGCTGCTCCAACCTGCTGTAAAATGCTTGATTTCGAGAGTGAGCGAAACTAATGAAAACATTGTTGGGGTAAAACCTAAAGGGAAAGACCTAGCACCAAATCCAATTTGCCATCTGATCTAACTTCTGGAGGCAGTCAAAATGAGCCTTAGAATTCTTCCCTACCTTATTCCTGTGCTGAGATACAGGCTGCTCCAACCTGCTGTAAAATGCTTGATTTCGAGAGTGAGCGAAACTAATGAAAACATTGTTGGGGTAAAACCTAAAGGGAAAGACCTAGCACCAAATCCAATTTGCCATCTGATCTAACTTCTGGAGGCAGTCAAAATGAGCCTTAGAATTCTTCCCTACCTTATTCCTGTGCTGAGATACAGGCTGCTCCAACCTGCTGTAAAATGCTTGATTTCGAGAGTGAGCGAAACTAATGAAAACATTGTTGGGGTAAAACCTAAAGGGAAAGACCTAGCACCAAATCCAATTTGCCATCTGATCTAACTTCTGGAGGCAGTCAAAATGAGCCTTAGAATTCTTCCCTACCTTATTCCTGTGCTGAGATACAGGCTGCTCCAACCTGCTGTAAAATGCTTGATTTCGAGAGTGAGCGAAACTAATGAAAACATTGTTGGGGTAAAACCTAAAGGGAAAGACCTAGCACCAAATCCAATTTGCCATCTGATCTAACTTCTGGAGGCAGTCAAAATGAGCCTTAGAATTCTTCCCTACCTTATTCCTGTGCTGAGATACAGGCTGCTCCAACCTGCTGTAAAATGCTTGATTTCGAGAGTGAGCGAAACTAATGAAAACATTGTTGGGGTAAAACCTAAAGGGAAAGACCTAGCACCAAATCCAATTTGCCATCTGATCTAACTTCTGGAGGCAGTCAAAATGAGCCTTAGAATTCTTCCCTACCTTATTCCTGTGCTGAGATACAGGCTGCTCCAACCTGCTGTAAAATGCTTGATTTCGAGAGTGAGCGAAACTAATGAAAACATTGTTGGGGTAAAACCTAAAGGGAAAGACCTAGCACCAAATCCAATTTGCCATCTGATCTAACTTCTGGAGGCAGTCAAAATGAGCCTTAGAATTCTTCCCTACCTTATTCCTGTGCTGAGATACAGGCTGCTCCAACCTGCTGTAAAATGCTTGATTTCGAGAGTGAGCGAAACTAATGAAAACATTGTTGGGGTAAAACCTAAAGGGAAAGACCTAGCACCAAATCCAATTTGCCATCTGATCTAACTTCTGGAGGCAGTCAAAATGAGCCTTAGAATTCTTCCCTACCTTATTCCTGTGCTGAGATACAGGCTGCTCCAACCTGCTGTAAAATGCTTGATTTCGAGAGTGAGCGAAACTAATGAAAACATTGTTGGGGTAAAACCTAAAGGGAAAGACCTAGCACCAAATCCAATTTGCCATCTGATCTAACTTCTGGAGGCAGTCAAAATGAGCCTTAGAATTCTTCCCTACCTTATTCCTGTGCTGAGATACAGGCTGCTCCAACCTGCTGTAAAATGCTTGATTTCGAGAGTGAGCGAAACTAATGAAAACATTGTTGGGGTAAAACCTAAAGGGAAAGACCTAGCACCAAATCCAATTTGCCATCTGATCTAACTTCTGGAGGCAGTCAAAATGAGCCTTAGAATTCTTCCCTACCTTATTCCTGTGCTGAGATACAGGCTGCTCCAACCTGCTGTAAAATGCTTGATTTCGAGAGTGAGCGAAACTAATGAAAACATTGTTGGGGTAAAACCTAAAGGGAAAGACCTAGCACCAAATCCAATTTGCCATCTGATCTAACTTCTGGAGGCAGTCAAAATGAGCCTTAGAATTCTTCCCTACCTTATTCCTGTGCTGAGATACAGGCTGCTCCAACCTGCTGTAAAATGCTTGATTTCGAGAGTGAGCGAAACTAATGAAAACATTGTTGGGGTAAAACCTAAAGGGAAAGACCTAGCACCAAATCCAATTTGCCATCTGATCTAACTTCTGGAGGCAGTCAAAATGAGCCTTAGAATTCTTCCCTACCTTATTCCTGTGCTGAGATACAGGCTGCTCCAACCTGCTGTAAAATGCTTGATTTCGAGAGTGAGCGAAACTAATGAAAACATTGTTGGGGTAAAACCTAAAGGGAAAGACCTAGCACCAAATCCAATTTGCCATCTGATCTAACTTCTGGAGGCAGTCAAAATGAGCCTTAGAATTCTTCCCTACCTTATTCCTGTGCTGAGATACAGGCTGCTCCAACCTGCTGTAAAATGCTTGATTTCGAGAGTGAGCGAAACTAATGAAAACATTGTTGGGGTAAAACCTAAAGGGAAAGACCTAGCACCAAATCCAATTTGCCATCTGATCTAACTTCTGGAGGCAGTCAAAATGAGCCTTAGAATTCTTCCCTACCTTATTCCTGTGCTGAGATACAGGCTGCTCCAACCTGCTGTAAAATGCTTGATTTCGAGAGTGAGCGAAACTAATGAAAACATTGTTGGGGTAAAACCTAAAGGGAAAGACCTAGCACCAAATCCAATTTGCCATCTGATCTAACTTCTGGAGGCAGTCAAAATGAGCCTTAGAATTCTTCCCTACCTTATTCCTGTGCTGAGATACAGGCTGCTCCAACCTGCTGTAAAATGCTTGATTTCGAGAGTGAGCGAAACTAATGAAAACATTGTTGGGGTAAAACCTAAAGGGAAAGACCTAGCACCAAATCCAATTTGCCATCTGATCTAACTTCTGGAGGCAGTCAAAATGAGCCTTAGAATTCTTCCCTACCTTATTCCTGTGCTGAGATACAGGCTGCTCCAACCTGCTGTAAAATGCTTGATTTCGAGAGTGAGCGAAACTAATGAAAACATTGTTGGGGTAAAACCTAAAGGGAAAGACCTAGCACCAAATCCAATTTGCCATCTGATCTAACTTCTGGAGGCAGTCAAAATGAGCCTTAGAATTCTTCCCTACCTTATTCCTGTGCTGAGATACAGGCTGCTCCAACCTGCTGTAAAATGCTTGATTTCGAGAGTGAGCGAAACTAATGAAAACATTGTTGGGGTAAAACCTAAAGGGAAAGACCTAGCACCAAATCCAATTTGCCATCTGATCTAACTTCTGGAGGCAGTCAAAATGAGCCTTAGAATTCTTCCCTACCTTATTCCTGTGCTGAGATACAGGCTGCTCCAACCTGCTGTAAAATGCTTGATTTCGAGAGTGAGCGAAACTAATGAAAACATTGTTGGGGTAAAACCTAAAGGGAAAGACCTAGCACCAAATCCAATTTGCCATCTGATCTAACTTCTGGAGGCAGTCAAAATGAGCCTTAGAATTCTTCCCTACCTTATTCCTGTGCTGAGATACAGGCTGCTCCAACCTGCTGTAAAATGCTTGATTTCGAGAGTGAGCGAAACTAATGAAAACATTGTTGGGGTAAAACCTAAAGGGAAAGACCTAGCACCAAATCCAATTTGCCATCTGATCTAACTTCTGGAGGCAGTCAAAATGAGCCTTAGAATTCTTCCCTACCTTATTCCTGTGCTGAGATACAGGCTGCTCCAACCTGCTGTAAAATACTTGATTTCGAGAGTGAGCGAAACTAATGAAAACATTGTTGGGGTAAAACCTAAAGGGAAAGACCTAGCACCAAATCCAATTTGCCATCTGATCTAACTTCTGGAGGCAGTCAAAATGAGCCTTAGAATTCTTCCCTACCTTATTCCTGTGCTGAGATACAGGCTGCTCCAACCTGCTGTAAAATGCTTGATTTCGAGAGTGAGCGAAACTAATGAAAACATTGTTGGGGTAAAACCTAAAGGGAAAGACCTAGCACCAAATCCAATTTGCCATCTGATCTAACTTCTGGAGGCAGTCAAAATGAGCCTTAGAATTCTTCCCTACCTTATTCCTGTGCTGAGATACAGGCTGCTCCAACCTGCTGTAAAATGCTTGATTTCGAGAGTGAGCGAAACTAATGAAAACATTGTTGGGGTAAAACCTAAAGGGAAAGACCTAGCACCAAATCCAATTTGCCATCTGATCTAACTTCTGGAGGCAGTCAAAATGAGCCTTAGAATTCTTCCCTACCTTATTCCTGTGCTGAGATACAGGCTGCTCCAACCTGCTGTAAAATGCTTGATTTCGAGAGTGAGCGAAACTAATGAAAACATTGTTGGGGTAAAACCTAAAGGGAAAGACCTAGCACCAAATCCAATTTGCCATCTGATCTAACTTCTGGAGGCAGTCAAAATGAGCCTTAGAATTCTTCCCTACCTTATTCCTGTGCTGAGATACAGGCTGCTCCAACCTGCTGTAAAATACTTGATTTCGAGAGTGAGCGAAACTAATGAAAACATTGTTGGGGTAAAACCTAAAGGGAAAGACCTAGCACCAAATCCAATTTGCCATCTGATCTAACTTCTGGAGGCAGTCAAAATGAGCCTTAGAATTCTTCCCTACCTTATTCCTGTGCTGAGATACAGGCTGCTCCAACCTGCTGTAAAATGCTTGATTTCGAGAGTGAGCGAAACTAATGAAAACATTGTTGGGGTAAAACCTAAAGGGAAAGATCTAGCACCAAATCCAATTTGCCATCTGATCTAACTTCTGGAGGCAGTCAAAATGAGCCTTAGAATTCTTCCCTACCTTATTCCTGTGCTGAGATACAGGCTGCTCAACCTGCTGTAAAATGCTTGATTTCGAGAGTGAGCGAAACTAATGAAAACATTGTTGGGGTAAAACCTAAAGGGAAAGACCTAGCACCAAATCCAATTTGCCATCTGATCTAACTTCTGGAGGCAGTCAAAATGAGCCTTAGAATTCTTCCTACCTTATTCCTGTGCTGAGATACAGGCTGCTCCAACCTGCTGTAAAATGCTTGATTTCGAGAGTGAGCGAAACTAATGAAAACATTGTTGGGGTAAAACCTAAAGGGAAAGACCTAGCACCAAATCCAATTTGCCATCTGATCTAACTTCTGGAGGCAGTCAAAATGAGCCTTAGAATTCTTCCCTACCTTATTCCTGTGCTGAGATACAGGCTGCTCCAACCTGCTGTAAAATGCTTGATTTCGAGAGTGAGCGAAACTAATGAAAACATTGTTGGGGTAAAACCTAAAGGGAAAGACCTAGCACCAAATCCAATTTGCCATCTGATCTAACTTCTGGAGGCAGTCAAAATGATCCTTAGAATTCTTCCCTACCTTATTCCTGTGCTGAGATACAGGCTGCTCCAACCTGCTGTAAAATGCTTGATTTCGAGAGTGAGCGAAACTAATGAAAACATTGTTGGGGTAAAACCTAAAGGGAAAGACCTAGCACCAAATCCAATTTGCCATCTGATCTAACTTCTGGAGGCAGTCAAAATGAGCCTTAGAATTCTTCCCTACCTTATTCCTGTGCTGAGATACAGGCTGCTCCAACCTGCTGTAAAATGCTTGATTTCGAGAGTGAGCGAAACTAATGAAAACATTGTTGGGGTAAAACCTAAAGGGAAAGACCTAGCACCAAATCCAATTTGCCATCTGATCTAACTTCTGGAGGCAGTCAAAATGAGCCTTAGAATTCTTCCCTACCTTATTCCTGTGCTGAGATACAGGCTGCTCCAACCTGCTGTAAAATGCTTGATTTCGAGAGTGAGCGAAACTAATGAAAACATTGTTGGGGTAAAACCTAAAGGGAAAGACCTAGCACCAAATCCAATTTGCCATCTGATCTAACTTCTGGAGGCAGTCAAAATGAGCCTTAGAATTCTTCCCTACCTTATTCCTGTGCTGAGATACAGGCTGCTCCAACCTGCTGTAAAATGCTTGATTTCGAGAGTGAGCGAAACTAATGAAAACATTGTTGGGGTAAAACCTAAAGGGAAAGACCTAGCACCAAATCCAATTTGCCATCTGATCTAACTTCTGGAGGCAGTCAAAATGAGCCTTAGAATTCTTCCCTACCTTATTCCTGTGCTGAGATACAGGCTGCTCCAACCTGCTGTAAAATGCTTGATTTCGAGAGTGAGCGAAACTAATGAAAACATTGTTGGGGTAAAACCTAAAGGGAAAGACCTAGCACCAAATCCAATTTGCCATCTGATCTAACTTCTGGAGGCAGTCAAAATGAGCCTTAGAATTCTTCCCTACCTTATTCCTGTGCTGAGATACAGGCTGCTCCAACCTGCTGTAAAATGCTTGATTTCGAGAGTGAGCGAAACTAATGAAAACATTGTTGGGGTAAAACCTAAAGGGAAAGACCTAGCACCAAATCCAATTTGCCATCTGATCTAACTTCTGGAGGCAGTCAAAATGATCCTTAGAATTCTTCCCTACCTTATTCCTGTGCTGAGATACAGGCTGCTCCAACCTGCTGTAAAATGCTTGATTTCGAGAGTGAGCGAAACTAATGAAAACATTGTTGGGGTAAAACCTAAAGGGAAAGACCTAGCACCAAATCCAATTTGCCATCTGATCTAACTTCTGGAGGCAGTCAAAATGATCCTTAGAATTCTTCCCTACCTTATTCCTGTGCTGAGATACAGGCTGCTCCAACCTGCTGTAAAATGCTTGATTTCAAGAGTGAGCGAAACTAATGAAAACATTGTTGGGGTAAAACCTAAAGGGAAAGACCTAGCACCAAATCCAATTTGCCATCTGATCTAACTTCTGGAGGCAGTCAAAATGAGCATTTGAATTCTTCCCTACCTTATTCCTGTGCTGAGATACAGGCTGCTCCAACCTGCTGTAAAATGCTTGATTTCGAGAGTGAGCGAAACTAATGAAAACATTGTTGGGGTAAAACCTAAAGGGAAAGACCTAGCACCAAATCCAATTTGCCATCTGATCTAACTTCTGGAGGCAGTCAAAATGATCCTTAGAATTCTTCCCTACCTTATTCCTGTGCTGAGATACAGGCTGCTCCAACCTGCTGTAAAATGCTTGATTTCGAGAGTGAGCGAAACTAATGAAAACATTGTTGGGGTAAAACCTAAAGGGAAAGACCTAGCACCAAATCCAATTTGCCATCTGATCTAACTTCTGGAGGCAGTCAAAATGAGCCTTAGAATTCTTCCCTACCTTATTCCTGTGCTGAGATACAGGCTGCTCCAACCTGCTGTAAAATGCTTGATTTCGAGAGTGAGCGAAACTAATGAAAACATTGTTGGGGTAAAACCTAAAGGGAAAGACCTAGCACCAAATCCAATTTGCCATCTGATCTAACTTCTGGAGGCAGTCAAAATGAGCCTTAGAATTCTTCCCTACCTTATTCCTGTGCTGAGATACAGGCTGCTCCAACCTGCTGTAAAATGATTTCGAGAGTGAGCGAAACTAATGAAAACATTGTTGGGGTAAAACCTAAAGGGAAAGACCTAGCACCAAATCCAATTTGCCATCTGATCTAACTTCTGGAGGCAGTCAAAATGATCCTTAGAATTCTTCCCTACCTTATTCCTGTGCTGAGATACAGGCTGCTCCAACCTGCTGTAAAATGCTTGATTTCGAGAGTGAGCGAAACTAATGAAAACATTGTTGGGGTAAAACCTAAAGGGAAAGACCTAGCACCAAATCCAATTTGCCATCTGATCTAACTTCTGGAGGCAGTCAAAATGATCCTTAGAATTCTTCCCTACCTTATTCCTGTGCTGAGATACAGGCTGCTCCAACCTGCTGTAAAATGCTTGATTTCGAGAGTGAGCGAAACTAATGAAAACATTGTTGGGGTAAAACCTAAAGGGAAAGACCTAGCACCAAATCCAATTTGCCATATGATCTAACTTCTGGAGGCAGTCAAAATGAGCCTTAGATTTCTTCCCTACCTTATTCCTGTGCTGAGATACAGGCTGCTCCAACCTGCTGTAAAATGCTTGATTTCGAGAGTGAGCGAAACTAATGAAAACATTGTTGGGGTAAAACCTAAAGGGAAAGACCTAGCACCAAATCCAATTTGCCATCTGATCTAACTTCTGGAGGCAGTCAAAATGAGCCTTAGAATTCTTCCCTACCTTATTCCTGTGCTGAGATACAGGCTGCTCCAACCTGCTGTAAAATGCTTGATTTCGAGAGTGAGCGAAACTAATGAAAACATTGTTGGGGTAAAACCTAAAGGGAAAGACCTAGCACCAAATCCAATTTGCCATCTGATCTAACTTCTGGAGGCAGTCAAAATGAGCCTTAGAATTCTTCCCTACCTTATTCCTGTGCTGAGATACAGGCTGCTCCAACCTGCTGTAAAATGCTTGATTTCGAGAGTGAGCGAAACTAATGAAAACATTGTTGGGGTAAAACCTAAAGGGAAAGACCTAGCACCAAATCCAATTTGCCATCTGATCTAACTTCTGGAGGCAGTCAAAATGAGCCTTAGAATTCTTCCCTACCTTATTCCTGTGCTGAGATACAGGCTGCTCCAACCTGCTGTAAAATGCTTGATTTCGAGAGTGAGCGAAACTAATGAAAACATTGTTGGGGTAAAACCTAAAGGGAAAGACCTAGCACCAAATCCAATTTGCCATCTGATCTAACTTCTGGAGGCAGTCAAAATGAGCCTTAGAATTCTTCCCTACCTTATTCCTGTGCTGAGATACAGGCTGCTCCAACCTGCTGTAAAATGCTTGATTTCGAGAGTGAGCGAAACTAATGAAAACATTGTTGGGGTAAAACCTAAAGGGAAAGACCTAGCACCAAATCCAATTTGCCATCTGATCTAACTTCTGGAGGCAGTCAAAATGAGTATTTGAATTCTTCCCTACCTTATTCCTGTGCTGAGATACAGGCTGCTCCAACCTGCTGTAAAATGCTTGATTTCGAGAGTGAGCGAAACTAATGAAAACATTGTTGGGGTAAAACCTAAAGGGAAAGACCTAGCACCAAATCCAATTTGCCATCTGATCTAACTTCTGGAGGCAGTCAAAATGATCCTTAGAATTCTTCCCTACCTTATTCCTGTGCTGAGATACAGGCTGCTCCAACCTGCTGTAAAATGCTTGATTTCGAGAGTGAGCGAAACTAATGAAAACATTGTTGGGGTAAAACCTAAAGGGAAAGACCTAGCACCAAATCCAATTTGCCATCTGATCTAACTTCTGGAGGCAGTCAAAATGATCCTTAGAATTCTTCCCTACCTTATTCCTGTGCTGAGATACAGGCTGCTCCAACCTGCTGTAAAATGCTTGATTTCAAGAGTGAGCGAAACTAATGAAAACATTGTTGGGGTAAAACCTAAAGGGAAAGACCTAGCACCAAATCCAATTTGCCATCTGATCTAACTTCTGGAGGCAGTCAAAATGAGCCTTAGAATTCTTCCCTACCTTATTCCTGTGCTGAGATACAGGCTGCTCCAACCTGCTGTAAAATGCTTGATTTCGAGAGTGAGCGAAACTAATGAAAACATTGTTGGGGTAAAACCTAAAGGGAAAGACCTAGCACCAAATCCAATTTGCCATCTGATCTAACTTCTGGAGGCAGTCAAAATGAGCCTTAGAATTCTTCCCTACCTTATTCCTGTGCTGAGATACAGGCTGCTCCAACCTGCTGTAAAATGCTTGATTTCGAGAGTGAGCGAAACTAATGAAAACATTGTTGGGGTAAAACCTAAAGGGAAAGACCTAGCACCAAATCCAATTTGCCATCTGATCTAACTTCTGGAGGCAGTCAAAATGAGCCTTAGAATTCTTCCCTACCTTATTCCTGTGCTGAGATACAGGCTGCTCCAACCTGCTGTAAAATGCTTGATTTCGAGAGTGAGCGAAACTAATGAAAACATTGTTGGGGTAAAACCTAAAGGGAAAGACCTAGCACCAAATCCAATTTGCCATCTGATCTAACTTCTGGAGGCAGTCAAAATGAGCCTTAGAATTCTTCCCTACCTTATTCCTGTGCTGAGATACAGGCTGCTCCAACCTGCTGTAAAATGCTTGATTTCGAGAGTGAGCGAAACTAATGAAAACATTGTTGGGGTAAAACCTAAAGGGAAAGACCTAGCACCAAATCCAATTTGCCATCTGATCTAACTTCTGGAGGCAGTCAAAATGAGTATTTGAATTCTTCCCTACCTTATTCCTGTGCTGAGATACAGGCTGCTCCAACCTGCTGTAAAATGCTTGATTTCGAGAGTGAGCGAAACTAATGAAAACATTGTTGGGGTAAAACCTAAAGGGAAAGACCTAGCACCAAATCCAATTTGCCATCTGATCTAACTTCTGGAGGCAGTCAAAATGATCCTTAGAATTCTTCCCTACCTTATTCCTGTGCTGAGATACAGGCTGCTCCAACCTGCTGTAAAATGCTTGATTTCGAGAGTGAGCGAAACTAATGAAAACATTGTTGGGGTAAAACCTAAAGGGAAAGACCTAGCACCAAATCCAATTTGCCATCTGATCTAACTTCTGGAGGCAGTCAAAATGATCCTTAGAATTCTTCCCTACCTTATTCCTGTGCTGAGATACAGGCTGCTCCAACCTGCTGTAAAATGCTTGATTTCAAGAGTGAGCGAAACTAATGAAAACATTGTTGGGGTAAAACCTAAAGGGAAAGACCTAGCACCAAATCCAATTTGCCATCTGATCTAACTTCTGGAGGCAGTCAAAATGAGCCTTAGAATTCTTCCCTACCTTATTCCTGTGCTGAGATACAGGCTGCTCCAACCTGCTGTAAAATGCTTGATTTCGAGAGTGAGCGAAACTAATGAAAACATTGTTGGGGTAAAACCTAAAGGGAAAGACCTAGCACCAAATCCAATTTGCCATCTGATCTAACTTCTGGAGGCAGTCAAAATGAGCCTTAGAATTCTTCCCTACCTTATTCCTGTGCTGAGATACAGGCTGCTCCAACCTGCTGTAAAATGCTTGATTTCGAGAGTGAGCGAAACTAATGAAAACATTGTTGGGGTAAAACCTAAAGGGAAAGACCTAGCACCAAATCCAATTTGCCATCTGATCTAACTTCTGGAGGCAGTCAAAATGATCCTTAGAATTCTTCCCTACCTTATTCCTGTGCTGAGATACAGGCTGCTCCAACCTGCTGTAAAATGCTTGATTTCGAGAGTGAGCGAAACTAATGAAAACATTGTTGGGGTAAAACCTAAAGGGAAAGACCTAGCACCAAATCCAATTTGCCATCTGATCTAACTTCTGGAGGCAGTCAAAATGAGCCTTAGAATTCTTCCCTACCTTATTCCTGTGCTGAGATACAGGCTGCTCCAACCTGCTGTAAAATGCTTGATTTCGAGAGTGAGCGAAACTAATGAAAACATTGTTGGGGTAAAACCTAAAGGGAAAGACCTAGCACCAAATCCAATTTGCCATCTGATCTAACTTCTGGAGGCAGTCAAAATGAGCCTTAGAATTCTTCCCTACCTTATTCCTGTGCTGAGATACAGGCTGCTCCAACCTGCTGTAAAATGCTTGATTTCGAGAGTGAGCGAAACTAATGAAAACATTGTTGGGGTAAAACCTAAAGGGAAAGACCTAGCACCAAATCCAATTTGCCATCTGATCTAACTTCTGGAGGCAGTCAAAATGAGCCTTAGAATTCTTCCCTACCTTATTCCTGTGCTGAGATACAGGCTGCTCCAACCTGCTGTAAAATGCTTGATTTCGAGAGTGAGCGAAACTAATGAAAACATTGTTGGGGTAAAACCTAAAGGGAAAGACCTAGCACCAAATCCAATTTGCCATCTGATCTAACTTCTGGAGGCAGTCAAAATGAGCCTTAGAATTCTTCCCTACCTTATTCCTGTGCTGAGATACAGGCTGCTCCAACCTGCTGTAAAATGCTTGATTTCGAGAGTGAGCGAAACTAATGAAAACATTGTTGGGGTAAAACCTAAAGGGAAAGACCTAGCACCAAATCCAATTTGCCATCTGATCTAACTTCTGGAGGCAGTCAAAATGAGCCTTAGAATTCTTCCCTACCTTATTCCTGTGCTGAGATACAGGCTGCTCCAACCTGCTGTAAAATGCTTGATTTCGAGAGTGAGCGAAACTAATGAAAACATTGTTGGGGTAAAACCTAAAGGGAAAGACCTAGCACCAAATCCAATTTGCCATCTGATCTAACTTCTGGAGGCAGTCAAAATGAGCCTTAGAATTCTTCCCTACCTTATTCCTGTGCTGAGATACAGGCTGCTCCAACCTGCTGTAAAATGCTTGATTTCGAGAGTGAGCGAAACTAATGAAAACATTGTTGGGGTAAAACCTAAAGGGAAAGACCTAGCACCAAATCCAATTTGCCATCTGATCTAACTTCTGGAGGCAGTCAAAATGAGCCTTAGAATTCTTCCCTACCTTATTCCTGTGCTGAGATACAGGCTGCTCCAACCTGCTGTAAAATGCTTGATTTCGAGAGTGAGCGAAACTAATGAAAACATTGTTGGGGTAAAACCTAAAGGGAAAGACCTAGCACCAAATCCAATTTGCCATCTGATCTAACTTCTGGAGGCAGTCAAAATGATCCTTAGAATTCTTCCCTACCTTATTCCTGTGCTGAGATACAGGCTGCTCCAACCTGCTGTAAAATGCTTGATTTCGAGAGTGAGCGAAACTAATGAAAACATTGTTGGGGTAAAACCTAAAGGGAAAGACCTAGCACCAAATCCAATTTGCCATCTGATCTAACTTCTGGAGGCAGTCAAAATGATCCTTAGAATTCTTCCCTACCTTATTCCTGTGCTGAGATACAGGCTGCTCCAACCTGCTGTAAAATGCTTGATTTCGAGAGTGAGCGAAACTAATGAAAACATTGTTGGGGTAAAACCTAAAGGGAAAGACCTAGCACCAAATCCAATTTGCCATCTGATCTAACTTCTGGAGGCAGTCAAAATGAGTATTTGAATTCTTCCCTACCTTATTCCTGTGCTGAGATACAGGCTGCTCCAACCTGCTGTAAAATGCTTGATTTCGAGAGTGAGCGAAACTAATGAAAACATTGTTGGGGTAAAACCTAAAGGGAAAGACCTAGCACCAAATCCAATTTGCCATCTGATCTGACTTCTGGAGGCAGTCAAAATGATCCTTAAAATTCTTCCCTACCTTATTCCTGTGCTGAGATACAGGCTGCTCCAACCTGCTGTAAAATGCTTGATTTCGAGAGTGAGCGAAACTAATGAAAACATTGTTGGGGTAAAACCTAAAGGGAAAGACCTAGCACCAAATCCAATTTGCCATCTGATCTAACTTCTGGAGGCAGTCAAAATGAGCCTTAGAATTCTTCCCTACCTTATTCCTGTGCTGAGATACAGGCTGCTCCAACCTGCTGTAAAATGCTTGATTTCGAGAGTGAGCGAAACTAATGAAAACATTGTTGGGGTAAAACCTAAAGGGAAAGACCTAGCACCAAATCCAATTTGCCATCTGATCTAACTTCTGGAGGCAGTCAAAATGATCCTTAGAATTCTTCCCTACCTTATTCCTGTGCTGAGATACAGGCTGCTCCAACCTGCTGTAAAATGCTTGATTTCGAGAGTGAGCGAAACTAATGAAAACATTGTTGTGGTAAAACCTAAAGGGAAAGACCTAGCACCAAATCCAATTTGCCATCTGATCTAACTTCTGGAGGCAGTCAAAATGAGCCTTAGAATTCTTCCCTACCTTATTCCTGTGCTGAGATACAGGCTGCTCCAACCTGCTGTAAAATGCTTGATTTCGAGAGTGAGCGAAACTAATGAAAACATTGTTGGGGTAAAACCTAAAGGGAAAGACCTAGCACCAAATCCAATTTGCCATCTGATCTAACTTCTGGAGGCAGTCAAAATGATCCTTAGAATTCTTCCCTACCTTATTCCTGTGCTGAGATACAGGCTGCTCCAACCTGCTGTAAAATGCTTGATTTCGAGAGTGAGCGAAACTAATGAAAACATTGTTGTGGTAAAACCTAAAGGGAAAGACCTAGCACCAAATCCAATTTGCCATCTGATCTAACTTCTGGAGGCAGTCAAAATGAGCCTTAGAATTCTTCCCTACCTTATTCCTGTGCTGAGATACAGGCTGCTCCAACCTGCTGTAAAATGCTTGATTTCGAGAGTGAGCGAAACTAATGAAAACATTGTTGGGGTAAAACCTAAAGGGAAAGACCTAGCACCAAATCCAATTTGCCATCTGATCTAACTTCTGGAGGCAGTCAAAATGAGCCTTAGAATTCTTCCCTACCTTATTCCTGTGCTGAGATACAGGCTGCTCCAACCTGCTGTAAAATGCTTGATTTCGAGAGTGAGCGAAACTAATGAAAACATTGTTGGGGTAAAACCTAAAGGGAAAGACCTAGCACCAAATCCAATTTGCCATCTGATCTAACTTCTGGAGGCAGTCAAAATGATCCTTAGAATTCTTCCCTACCTTATTCCTGTGCTGAGATACAGGCTGCTCCAACCTGCTGTAAAATGCTTGATTTCGAGAGTGAGCGAAACTAATGAAAACATTGTTGGGGTAAAACCTAAAGGGAAAGACCTAGCACCAAATCCAATTTGCCATCTGATCTAACTTCTGGAGGCAGTCAAAATGAGCCTTAGAATTCTTCCCTACCTTATTCCTGTGCTGAGATACAGGCTGCTCCAACCTGCTGTAAAATGCTTGATTTCGAGAGTGAGCGAAACTAATGAAAACATTGTTGGGGTAAAACCTAAAGGGAAAGACCTAGCACCAAATCCAATTTGCCATCTGATCTAACTTCTGGAGGCAGTCAAAATGATCCTTAGAATTCTTCCCTACCTTATTCCTGTGCTGAGATACAGGCTGCTCCAACCTGCTGTAAAATGCTTGATTTCGAGAGTGAGCGAAACTAATGAAAACATTGTTGGGGTAAAACCTAAAGGGAAAGACCTAGCACCAAATCCAATTTGCCATCTGATCTAACTTCTGGAGGCAGTCAAAATGAGCATTTGAATTCTTCCCTACCTTATTCCTGTGCTGAGATACAGGCTGCTCCAACCTGCTGTAAAATGCTTGATTTCGAGAGTGAGCGAAACTAATGAAAACATTGTTGGGGTAAAACCTAAAGGGAAAGACCTAGCACCAAATCCAATTTGCCATCTGATCTAACTTCTGGAGGCAGTCAAAATGAGCATTTGAATTCTTCCCTACCTTATTCCTGTGCTGAGATACAGGCTGCTCCAACCTGCTGTAAAATGCTTGATTTCGAGAGTGAGCGAAACTAATGAAAACATTGTTGGGGTAAAACCTAAAGGGAAAGACCTAGCACCAAATCCAATTTGCCATCTGATCTAACTTCTGGAGGCAGTCAAAATGATCCTTAGAATTCTTCCCTACCTTATTCCTGTGCTGAGATACAGGCTGCTCCAACCTGCTGTAAAATGCTTGATTTCGAGAGTGAGCGAAACTAATGAAAACATTGTTGGGGTAAAACCTAAAGGGAAAGACCTAGCACCAAATCCAATTTGCCATCTGATCTAACTTCTGGAGGCAGTCAAAATGAGTATTTGAATTCTTCCCTACCTTATTCCTGTGCTGAGATACAGGCTGCTCCAACCTGCTGTAAAATGCTTGATTTCGAGAGTGAGCGAAACTAATGAAAACATTGTTGGGGTAAAACCTAAAGGGAAAGACCTAGCACCAAATCCAATTTGCCATCTGATCTAACTTCTGGAGGCAGTCAAAATGAGCCTTAGAATTCTTCCCTACCTTATTCCTGTGCTGAGATACAGGCTGCTCCAACCTGCTGTAAAATGCTTGATTTCGAGAGTGAGCGAAACTAATGAAAACATTGTTGGGGTAAAACCTAAAGGGAAAGACCTAGCACCAAATCCAATTTGCCATCTGATCTAACTTCTGGAGGCAGTCAAAATGAGCCTTAGAATTCTTCCCTACCTTATTCCTGTGCTGAGATACAGGCTGCTCCAACCTGCTGTAAAATGCTTGATTTCGAGAGTGAGCGAAACTAATGAAAACATTGTTGGGGTAAAACCTAAAGGGAAAGACCTAGCACCAAATCCAATTTGCCATCTGATCTAACTTCTGGAGGCAGTCAAAATGAGCCTTAGAATTCTTCCCTACCTTATTCCTGTGCTGAGATACAGGCTGCTCCAACCTGCTGTAAAATGCTTGATTTCGAGAGTGAGCGAAACTAATGAAAACATTGTTGGGGTAAAACCTAAAGGGAAAGACCTAGCACCAAATCCAATTTGCCATCTGATCTAACTTCTGGAGGCAGTCAAAATGAGCCTTAGAATTCTTCCCTACCTTATTCCTGTGCTGAGATACAGGCTGCTCCAACCTGCTGTAAAATGCTTGATTTCGAGAGTGAGCGAAACTAATGAAAACATTGTTGGGGTAAAACCTAAAGGGAAAGACCTAGCACCAAATCCAATTTGCCATCTGATCTAACTTCTGGAGGCAGTCAAAATGATCCTTAGAATTCTTCCCTACCTTATTCCTGTGCTGAGATACAGGCTGCTCCAACCTGCTGTAAAATGCTTGATTTCGAGAGTGAGCGAAACTAATGAAAACATTGTTGGGGTAAAACCTAAAG
The DNA here is from genome assembly GCF_026170545.1 of Melanerpes formicivorus. Lineage (NCBI taxonomy): Eukaryota > Metazoa > Chordata > Aves > Piciformes > Picidae > Melanerpes > Melanerpes formicivorus. The sequence goes on from NW_027143652.1 coordinate 17,101, forward strand.
GGAAAGACCTAGCACCAAATCCAATTTGCCATCTGATCTAACTTCTGGAGGCAGTCAAAATGAGCATTTGAATTCTTCCCTACCTTATTCCTGTGCTGAGATACAGGCTGCTCCAACCTGCTGTAAAATGCTTGATTTCGAGAGTGAGCGAAACTAATGAAAACATTGTTGGGGTAAAACCTAAAGGGAAAGACCTAGCACCAAATCCAATTTGCCATCTGATCTAACTTCTGGAGGCAGTCAAAATGAGCATTTGAATTCTTCCCTACCTTATTCCTGTGCTGAGATACAGGCTGCTCCAACCTGCTGTAAAATGCTTGATTTCGAGAGTGAGCGAAACTAATGAAAACATTGTTGGGGTAAAACCTAAAGGGAAAGACCTAGCACCAAATCCAATTTGCCATCTGATCTAACTTCTGGAGGCAGTCAAAATGATCCTTAGAATTCTTCCCTACCTTATTCCTGTGCTGAGATACAGGCTGCTCCAACCTGCTGTAAAATGCTTGATTTCGAGAGTGAGCGAAACTAATGAAAACATTGTTGGGGTAAAACCTAAAGGGAAAGACCTAGCACCAAATCCAATTTGCCATCTGATCTAACTTCTGGAGGCAGTCAAAATGAGTATTTGAATTCTTCCCTACCTTATTCCTGTGCTGAGATACAGGCTGCTCCAACCTGCTGTAAAATGCTTGATTTCGAGAGTGAGCGAAACTAATGAAAACATTGTTGGGGTAAAACCTAAAGGGAAAGACCTAGCACCAAATCCAATTTGCCATCTGATCTGACTTCTGGAGGCAGTCAAAATGATCCTTAGAATTCTTCCCTACCTTATTCCTGTGCTGAGATACAGGCTGCTCCAACCTGCTGTAAAATGCTTGATTTCGAGAGTGAGCGAAACTAATGAAAACATTGTTGGGGTAAAACCTAAAGGGAAAGACCTAGCACCAAATCCAATTTGCCATCTGATCTAACTTCTGGAGGCAGTCAAAATGATCCTTAGAATTCTTCCCTACCTTATTCCTGTGCTGAGATACAGGCTGCTCCAACCTGCTGTAAAATGCTTGATTTCGAGAGTGAGCGAAACTAATGAAAACATTGTTGGGGTAAAACCTAAAGGGAAAGACCTAGCACCAAATCCAATTTGCCATCTGATCTAACTTCTGGAGGCAGTCAAAATGAGCCTTAGAATTCTTCCCTACCTTATTCCTGTGCTGAGATACAGGCTGCTCCAACCTGCTGTAAAATGCTTGATTTCGAGAGTGAGCGAAACTAATGAAAACATTGTTGGGGTAAAACCTAAAGGGAAAGACCTAGCACCAAATCCAATTTGCCATCTGATCTAACTTCTGGAGGCAGTCAAAATGAGCCTTAGAATTCTTCCCTACCTTATTCCTGTGCTGAGATACAGGCTGCTCCAACCTGCTGTAAAATGCTTGATTTCGAGAGTGAGCGAAACTAATGAAAACATTGTTGGGGTAAAACCTAAAGGGAAAGACCTAGCACCAAATCCAATTTGCCATCTGATCTAACTTCTGGAGGCAGTCAAAATGATCCTTAGAATTCTTCCCTACCTTATTCCTGTGCTGAGATACAGGCTGCTCCAACCTGCTGTAAAATGCTTGATTTCGAGAGTGAGCGAAACTAATGAAAACATTGTTGTGGTGAAACCTAAAGGGAAAGACCTAGCACCAAATCCAATTTGCCATCTGATCTAACTTCTGGAGGCAGTCAAAATGAGCCTTAGAATTCTTCCCTACCTTATTCCTGTGCTGAGATACAGGCTGCTCCAACCTGCTGTAAAATGCTTGATTTCGAGAGTGAGCGAAACTAATGAAAACATTGTTGGGGTAAAACCTAAAGGGAAAGACCTAGCACCAAATCCAATTTGCCATCTGATCTAACTTCTGGAGGCAGTCAAAATGAGCCTTAGAATTCTTCCCTACCTTATTCCTGTGCTGAGATACAGGCTGCTCCAACCTGCTGTAAAATGCTTGATTTCGAGAGTGAGCGAAACTAATGAAAACATTGTTGGGGTAAAACCTAAAGGGAAAGACCTAGCACCAAATCCAATTTGCCATCTGATCTAACTTCTGGAGGCAGTCAAAATGATCCTTAGAATTCTTCCCTACCTTATTCCTGTGCTGAGATACAGGCTGCTCCAACCTGCTGTAAAATGCTTGATTTCGAGAGTGAGCGAAACTAATGAAAACATTGTTGGGGTAAAACCTAAAGGGAAAGACCTAGCACCAAATCCAATTTGCCATCTGATCTAACTTCTGGAGGCAGTCAAAATGATCCTTAGAATTCTTCCCTACCTTATTCCTGTGCTGAGATACAGGCTGCTCCAACCTGCTGTAAAATGCTTGATTTCGAGAGTGAGCGAAACTAATGAAAACATTGTTGGGGTAAAACCTAAAGGGAAAGACCTAGCACCAAATCCAATTTGCCATCTGATCTAACTTCTGGAGGCAGTCAAAATGATCCTTAGAATTCTTCCCTACCTTATTCCTGTGCTGAGATACAGGCTGCTCCAACCTGCTGTAAAATGCTTGATTTCGAGAGTGAGCGAAACTAATGAAAACATTGTTGGGGTAAAACCTAAAGGGAAAGACCTAGCACCAAATCCAATTTGCCATCTGATCTAACTTCTGGAGGCAGTCAAAATGAGCATTTGAATTCTTCCCTACCTTATTCCTGTGCTGAGATACAGGCTGCTCCAACCTGCTGTAAAATGCTTGATTTCGAGAGTGAGCGAAACTAATGAAAACATTGTTGGGGTAAAACCTAAAGGGAAAGACCTAGCACCAAATCCAATTTGCCATCTGATCTAACTTCTGGAGGCAGTCAAAATGATCCTTAGAATTCTTCCCTACCTTATTCCTGTGCTGAGATACAGGCTGCTCCAACCTGCTGTAAAATGCTTGATTTCGAGAGTGAGCGAAACTAATGAAAACATTGTTGGGGTAAAACCTAAAGGGAAAGACCTAGCACCAAATCCAATTTGCCATCTGATCTAACTTCTGGAGGCAGTCAAAATGAGTATTTGAATTCTTCCCTACCTTATTCCTGTGCTGAGATACAGGCTGCTCCAACCTGCTGTAAAATGCTTGATTTCGAGAGTGAGCGAAACTAATGAAAACATTGTTGGGGTAAAACCTAAAGGGAAAGACCTAGCACCAAATCCAATTTGCCATCTGATCTGACTTCTGGAGGCAGTCAAAATGATCCTTAGAATTCTTCCCTACCTTATTCCTGTGCTGAGATACAGGCTGCTCCAACCTGCTGTAAAATGCTTGATTTCGAGAGTGAGCGAAACTAATGAAAACATTGTTGGGGTAAAACCTAAAGGGAAAGACCTAGCACCAAATCCAATTTGCCATCTGATCTAACTTCTGGAGGCAGTCAAAATGATCCTTAGAATTCTTCCCTACCTTATTCCTGTGCTGAGATACAGGCTGCTCCAACCTGCTGTAAAATGCTTGATTTCGAGAGTGAGCGAAACTAATGAAAACATTGTTGGGGTAAAACCTAAAGGGAAAGACCTAGCACCAAATCCAATTTGCCATCTGATCTAACTTCTGGAGGCAGTCAAAATGAGCCTTAGAATTCTTCCCTACCTTATTCCTGTGCTGAGATACAGGCTGCTCCAACCTGCTGTAAAATGCTTGATTTCGAGAGTGAGCGAAACTAATGAAAACATTGTTGGGGTAAAACCTAAAGGGAAAGACCTAGCACCAAATCCAATTTGCCATCTGATCTAACTTCTGGAGGCAGTCAAAATGAGCCTTAGAATTCTTCCCTACCTTATTCCTGTGCTGAGATACAGGCTGCTCCAACCTGCTGTAAAATGCTTGATTTCGAGAGTGAGCGAAACTAATGAAAACATTGTTGGGGTAAAACCTAAAGGGAAAGACCTAGCACCAAATCCAATTTGCCATCTGATCTAACTTCTGGAGGCAGTCAAAATGATCCTTAGAATTCTTCCCTACCTTATTCCTGTGCTGAGATACAGGCTGCTCCAACCTGCTGTAAAATGCTTGATTTCGAGAGTGAGCGAAACTAATGAAAACATTGTTGTGGTGAAACCTAAAGGGAAAGACCTAGCACCAAATCCAATTTGCCATCTGATCTAACTTCTGGAGGCAGTCAAAATGAGCCTTAGAATTCTTCCCTACCTTATTCCTGTGCTGAGATACAGGCTGCTCCAACCTGCTGTAAAATGCTTGATTTCGAGAGTGAGCGAAACTAATGAAAACATTGTTGGGGTAAAACCTAAAGGGAAAGACCTAGCACCAAATCCAATTTGCCATCTGATCTAACTTCTGGAGGCAGTCAAAATGAGCCTTAGAATTCTTCCCTACCTTATTCCTGTGCTGAGATACAGGCTGCTCCAACCTGCTGTAAAATGCTTGATTTCGAGAGTGAGCGAAACTAATGAAAACATTGTTGGGGTAAAACCTAAAGGGAAAGACCTAGCACCAAATCCAATTTGCCATCTGATCTAACTTCTGGAGGCAGTCAAAATGATCCTTAGAATTCTTCCCTACCTTATTCCTGTGCTGAGATACAGGCTGCTCCAACCTGCTGTAAAATGCTTGATTTCGAGAGTGAGCGAAACTAATGAAAACATTGTTGGGGTAAAACCTAAAGGGAAAGACCTAGCACCAAATCCAATTTGCCATCTGATCTAACTTCTGGAGGCAGTCAAAATGAGCCTTAGAATTCTTCCCTACCTTATTCCTGTGCTGAGATACAGGCTGCTCCAACCTGCTGTAAAATGCTTGATTTCGAGAGTGAGCGAAACTAATGAAAACATTGTTGGGGTAAAACCTAAAGGGAAAGACCTAGCACCAAATCCAATTTGCCATCTGATCTAACTTCTGGAGGCAGTCAAAATGATCCTTAGAATTCTTCCCTACCTTATTCCTGTGCTGAGATACAGGCTGCTCCAACCTGCTGTAAAATGCTTGATTTCGAGAGTGAGCGAAACTAATGAAAACATTGTTGTGGTAAAACCTAAAGGGAAAGACCTAGCACCAAATCCAATTTGCCATCTGATCTAACTTCTGGAGGCAGTCAAAATGAGCCTTAGAATTCTTCCCTACCTTATTCCTGTGCTGAGATACAGGCTGCTCCAACCTGCTGTAAAATGCTTGATTTCGAGAGTGAGCGAAACTAATGAAAACATTGTTGGGGTAAAACCTAAAGGGAAAGACCTAGCACCAAATCCAATTTGCCATCTGATCTAACTTCTGGAGGCAGTCAAAATGAGCCTTAGAATTCTTCCCTACCTTATTCCTGTGCTGAGATACAGGCTGCTCCAACCTGCTGTAAAATGCTTGATTTCGAGAGTGAGCGAAACTAATGAAAACATTGTTGTGGTAAAACCTAAAGGGAAAGACCTAGCACCAAATCCAATTTGCCATCTGATCTAACTTCTGGAGGCAGTCAAAATGAGCCTTAGAATTCTTCCCTACCTTATTCCTGTGCTGAGATACAGGCTGCTCCAACCTGCTGTAAAATGCTTGATTTCGAGAGTGAGCGAAACTAATGAAAACATTGTTGGGGTAAAACCTAAAGGGAAAGACCTAGCACCAAATCCAATTTGCCATCTGATCTAACTTCTGGAGGCAGTCAAAATGAGCCTTAGAATTCTTCCCTACCTTATTCCTGTGCTGAGATACAGGCTGCTCCAACCTGCTGTAAAATGCTTGATTTCGAGAGTGAGCGAAACTAATGAAAACATTGTTGGGGTAAAACCTAAAGGGAAAGACCTAGCACCAAATCCAATTTGCCATCTGATCTAACTTCTGGAGGCAGTCAAAATGATCCTTAGAATTCTTCCCTACCTTATTCCTGTGCTGAGATACAGGCTGCTCCAACCTGCTGTAAAATGCTTGATTTCGAGAGTGAGCGAAACTAATGAAAACATTGTTGGGGTAAAACCTAAAGGGAAAGACCTAGCACCAAATCCAATTTGCCATCTGATCTAACTTCTGGAGGCAGTCAAAATGAGCATTTGAATTCTTCCCTACCTTATTCCTGTGCTGAGATACAGGCTGCTCCAACCTGCTGTAAAATGCTTGATTTCGAGAGTGAGCGAAACTAATGAAAACATTGTTGGGGTAAAACCTAAAGGGAAAGACCTAGCACCAAATCCAATTTGCCATCTGATCTAACTTCTGGAGGCAGTCAAAATGAGCATTTGAATTCTTCCCTACCTTATTCCTGTGCTGAGATACAGGCTGCTCCAACCTGCTGTAAAATGCTTGATTTCGAGAGTGAGCGAAACTAATGAAAACATTGTTGGGGTAAAACCTAAAGGGAAAGACCTAGCACCAAATTGCATTGGCCATCTGATCTAACTTCTGGAGGCAGTCAAAATGAGTATTTGAATTCTTCCCTACCTTATTCCTGTGCTGAGATACAGGCTGCTCCAACCTGCTGTAAAATGCTTGATTTCGAGAGTGAGCGAAACTAATGAAAACATTGTTGGGGTAAAACCTAAAGGGAAAGACCTAGCACCAAATCCAATTTGCCATCTGATCTAACTTCTGGAGGCAGTCAAAATGAGTATTTGAATTCTTCCCTACCTTATTCCTGTGCTGAGATACAGGCTGCTCCAACCTGCTGTAAAATGCTTGATTTCGAGAGTGAGCGAAACTAATGAAAACATTGTTGGGGTAAAACCTAAAGGGAAAGACCTAGCACCAAATCCAATTTGCCATCTGATCTAACTTCTGGAGGCAGTCAAAATGAGCCTTAGAATTCTTCCCTACCTTATTCCTGTGCTGAGATACAGGCTGCTCCAACCTGCTGTAAAATGCTTGATTTCGAGAGTGAGCGAAACTAATGAAAACATTGTTGGGGTAAAACCTAAAGGGAAAGACCTAGCACCAAATCCAATTTGCCATCTGATCTAACTTCTGGAGGCAGTCAAAATGAGCCTTAGAATTCTTCCCTACCTTATTCCTGTGCTGAGATACAGGCTGCTCCAACCTGCTGTAAAATGCTTGATTTCGAGAGTGAGCGAAACTAATGAAAACATTGTTGGGGTAAAACCTAAAGGGAAAGACCTAGCACCAAATCCAATTTGCCATCTGATCTGACTTCTGGAGGCAGTCAAAATGAGCCTTAGAATTCTTCCCTACCTTATTCCTGTGCTGAGATACAGGCTGCTCCAACCTGCTGTAAAATGCTTGATTTCGAGAGTGAGCGAAACTAATGAAAACATTGTTGGGGTAAAACCTAAAGGGAAAGACCTAGCACCAAATCCAATTTGCCATCTGATCTAACTTCTGGAGGCAGTCAAAATGATCCTTAGAATTCTTCCCTACCTTATTCCTGTGCTGAGATACAGGCTGCTCCAACCTGCTGTAAAATGCTTGATTTCGAGAGTGAGCGAAACTAATGAAAACATTGTTGGGGTAAAACCTAAAGGGAAAGACCTAGCACCAAATCCAATTTGCCATCTGATCTAACTTCTGGAGGCAGTCAAAATGAGCCTTAGAATTCTTCCCTACCTTATTCCTGTGCTGAGATACAGGCTGCTCCAACCTGCTGTAAAATGCTTGATTTCGAGAGTGAGCGAAACTAATGAAAACATTGTTGGGGTAAAACCTAAAGGGAAAGACCTAGCACCAAATCCAATTTGCCATCTGATCTAACTTCTGGAGGCAGTCAAAATGATCCTTAGAATTCTTCCCTACCTTATTCCTGTGCTGAGATACAGGCTGCTCCAACCTGCTGTAAAATGCTTGATTTCGAGAGTGAGCGAAACTAATGAAAACATTGTTGGGGTAAAACCTAAAGGGAAAGACCTAGCACCAAATCCAATTTGCCATCTGATCTAACTTCTGGAGGCAGTCAAAATGAGCCTTAGAATTCTTCCCTACCTTATTCCTGTGCTGAGATACAGGCTGCTCCAACCTGCTGTAAAATGCTTGATTTCGAGAGTGAGCGAAACTAATGAAAACATTGTTGGGGTAAAACCTAAAGGGAAAGACCTAGCACCAAATCCAATTTGCCATCTGATCTAACTTCTGGAGGCAGTCAAAATGATCCTTAGAATTCTTCCCTACCTTATTCCTGTGCTGAGATACAGGCTGCTCCAACCTGCTGTAAAATGCTTGATTTCGAGAGTGAGCGAAACTAATGAAAACATTGTTGGGGTAAAACCTAAAGGGAAAGACCTAGCACCAAATCCAATTTGCCATCTGATCTAACTTCTGGAGGCAGTCAAAATGATCCTTAGAATTCTTCCCTACCTTATTCCTGTGCTGAGATACAGGCTGCTCCAACCTGCTGTAAAATGCTTGATTTCGAGAGTGAGCGAAACTAATGAAAACATTGTTGGGGTAAAACCTAAAGGGAAAGACCTAGCACCAAATCCAATTTGCCATCTGATCTAACTTCTGGAGGCAGTCAAAATGAGCCTTAGAATTCTTCCCTACCTTATTTCTGTGCTGAGATACAGGCTGCTCCAACCTGCTGTAAAATGCTTGATTTCGAGAGTGAGCGAAACTAATGAAAACATTGTTGGGGTAAAACCTAAAGGGAAAGACCTAGCACCAAATCCAATTTGCCATCTGATCTAACTTCTGGAGGCAGTCAAAATGATCCTTAGAATTCTTCCCTACCTTATTCCTGTGCTGAGATACAGGCTGCTCCAACCTGCTGTAAAATGCTTGATTTCGAGAGTGAGCGAAACTAATGAAAACATTGTTGGGGTAAAACCTAAAGGGAAAGACCTAGCACCAAATCCAATTTGCCATCTGATCTAACTTCTGGAGGCAGTCAAAATGAGCCTTAGAATTCTTCCCTACCTTATTCCTGTGCTGAGATACAGGCTGCTCCAACCTGCTGTAAAATGTTTGATTTCGAGAGTGAGCGAAACTAATGAAAACATTGTTGGGGTAAAACCTAAAGGGAAAGACCTAGCACCAAATCCAATTTGCCATCTGATCTAACTTCTGGAGGCAGTCAAAATGATCCTTAGAATTCTTCCCTACCTTATTCCTGTGCTGAGATACAGGCTGCTCCAACCTGCTGTAAAATGCTTGATTTCGAGAGTGAGCGAAACTAATGAAAACATTGTTGGGGTAAAACCTAAAGGGAAAGACCTAGCACCAAATCCAATTTGCCATCTGATCTAACTTCTGGAGGCAGTCAAAATGAGCATTTGAATTCTTCCCTACCTTATTCCTGTGCTGAGATACAGGCTGCTCCAACCTGCTGTAAAATGCTTGATTTCGAGAGTGAGCGAAACTAATGAAAACATTGTTGGGGTAAAACCTAAAGGGAAAGACCTAGCACCAAATCCAATTTGCCATCTGATCTAACTTCTGGAGGCAGTCAAAATGAGCATTTGAATTCTTCCCTACCTTATTCCTGTGCTGAGATACAGGCTGCTCCAACCTGCTGTAAAATGCTTGATTTCGAGAGTGAGCGAAACTAATGAAAACATTGTTGGGGTAAAACCTAAAGGGAAAGACCTAGCACCAAATCCAATTTGCCATCTGATCTAACTTCTGGAGGCAGTCAAAATGATCCTTAGAATTCTTCCCTACCTTATTCCTGTGCTGAGATACAGGCTGCTCCAACCTGCTGTAAAATGCTTGATTTCGAGAGTGAGCGAAACTAATGAAAACATTGTTGGGGTAAAACCTAAAGGGAAAGACCTAGCACCAAATCCAATTTGCCATCTGATCTAACTTCTGGAGGCAGTCAAAATGAGTATTTGAATTCTTCCCTACCTTATTCCTGTGCTGAGATACAGGCTGCTCCAACCTGCTGTAAAATGCTTGATTTCGAGAGTGAGCGAAACTAATGAAAACATTGTTGGGGTAAAACCTAAAGGGAAAGACCTAGCACCAAATCCAATTTGCCATCTGATCTAACTTCTGGAGGCAGTCAAAATGATCCTTAGAATTCTTCCCTACCTTATTCCTGTGCTGAGATACAGGCTGCTCCAACCTGCTGTAAAATGCTTGATTTCGAGAGTGAGCGAAACTAATGAAAACATTGTTGGGGTAAAACCTAAAGGGAAAGACCTAGCACCAAATCCAATTTGCCATCTGATCTAACTTCTGGAGGCAGTCAAAATGAGCCTTAGAATTCTTCCCTACCTTATTCCTGTGCTGAGATACAGGCTGCTCCAACCTGCTGTAAAATGCTTGATTTCGAGAGTGAGCGAAACTAATGAAAACATTGTTGGGGTAAAACCTAAAGGGAAAGACCTAGCACCAAATCCAATTTGCCATCTGATCTGACTTCTGGAGGCAGTCAAAATGATCCTTAGAATTCTTCCCTACCTTATTCCTGTGCTGAGATACAGGCTACTCCAACCTGCTGTAAAATGCTTGATTTCGAGAGTGAGCGAAACTAATGAAAACATTGTTGGGGTAAAACCTAAAGGGAAAGACCTAGCACCAAATCCAATTGGCCATCTGATCTAACTTCTGGAGGCGGTCAAAATGAGCCTTAGAATTCTTCCCTACCTTATTCCTGTGCTGAGATACAGGCTGCTCCAACCTGCTGTAAAATGCTTGATTTCGAGAGTGAGCGAAACTAATGAAAACATTGTTGGGGTAAAACCTAAAGGGAAAGACCTAGCACCAAATCCAATTTGCCATCTGATCTAACTTCTGGAGGCAGTCAAAATGATCCTTAGAATTCTTCCCTACCTTATTCCTGTGCTGAGATACAGGCTGCTCCAACCTGCTGTAAAATGCTTGATTTCGAGAGTGAGCGAAACTAATGAAAACATTGTTGGGGTAAAACCCTAAAGGGAAAGACCTAGCACCAAATCCAATTTGCCATCTGATCTAACTTCTGGAGGCAGTCAAAATGATCCTTAGAATTCTTCCCTACCTTATTCCTGTGCTGAGATACAGGCTGCTCCAACCTGCTGTAAAATGCTTGATTTCGAGAGTGAGCGAAACTAATGAAAACATTGTTGGGGTAAAACCTAAAGGGAAAGACCTAGCACCAAATCCAATTTGCCATCTGATCTAACTTCTGGAGGCAGTCAAAATGAGCATTTGAATTCTTCCCTACCTTATTCCTGTGCTGAGATACAGGCTGCTCCAACCTGCTGTAAAATGCTTGATTTCGAGAGTGAGCGAAACTAATGAAAACATTGTTGGGGTAAAACCTAAAGGGAAAGACCTAGCACCAAATCCAATTTGCCATCTGATCTAACTTCTGGAGGCAGTCAAAATGATCCTTAGAATTCTTCCCTACCTTATTCCTGTGCTGAGATACAGGCTGCTCCAACCTGCTGTAAAATGCTTGATTTCGAGAGTGAGCGAAACTAATGAAAACATTGTTGGGGTAAAACCTAAAGGGAAAGACCTAGCACCAAATCCAATTTGCCATCTGATCTAACTTCTGGAGGCAGTCAAAATGATCCTTAGAATTCTTCCCTACCTTATTCCTGTGCTGAGATACAGGCTGCTCCAACCTGCTGTAAAATGCTTGATTTCGAGAGTGAGCGAAACTAATGAAAACATTGTTGGGGGTAAAACCTAAAGGGAAAGACCTAGCACCAAATCCAATTTGCCATCTGATCTAACTTCTGGAGGCAGTCAAAATGATCCTTAGAATTCTTCCCTACCTTATTCCTGTGCTGAGATACAGGCTGCTCCAACCTGCTGTAAAATGCTTGATTTCGAGAGTGAGCGAAACTAATGAAAACATTGTTGGGGTAAAACCTAAAGGGAAAGACCTAGCACCAAATCCAATTTGCCATCTGATCTAACTTCTGGAGGCAGTCAAAATGATCCTTAGAATTCTTCCCTACCTTATTCCTGTGCTGAGATACAGGCTGCTCCAACCTGCTGTAAAATGCTTGATTTCGAGAGTGAGCGAAACTAATGAAAACATTGTTGGGGTAAAACCTAAAGGGAAAGACCTAGCACCAAATCCAATTTGCCATCTGATCTAACTTCTGGAGGCAGTCAAAAATGATCCTTAGAATTCTTCCCTACCTTATTCCTGTGCTGAGATACAGGCTGCTCCAACCTGCTGTAAAATGCTTGATTTCGAGAGTGAGCGAAACTAATGAAAACATTGTTGGGGTAAAACCTAAAGGGAAAGACCTAGCACCAAATCCAATTTGCCATCTGATCTAACTTCTGGAGGCAGTCAAAATGATCCTTAGAATTCTTCCCTACCTTATTCCTGTGCTGAGATACAGGCTGCTCCAACCTGCTGTAAAATGCTTGATTTCGAGAGTGAGCGAAACTAATGAAAACATTGTTGGGGTAAAACCTAAAGGGAAAGACCTAGCACCAAATCCAATTTGCCATCTGATCTAACTTCTGGAGGCAGTCAAAATGATCCTTAGAATTCTTCCCTACCTTATTCCTGTGCTGAGATACAGGCTGCTCCAACCTGCTGTAAAATGCTTGATTTCGAGAGTGAGCGAAACTAATGAAAACATTGTTGGGGTAAAACCTAAAGGGAAAGACCTAGCACCAAATCCAATTTGCCATCTGATCTAACTTCTGGAGGCAGTCAAAATGAGCCTTAGAATTCTTCCCTACCTTATTCCTGTGCTGAGATACAGGCTGCTCCAACCTGCTGTAAAATGCTTGATTTCGAGAGTGAGCGAAACTAATGAAAACATTGTTGGGGTAAAACCTAAAGGGAAAGACCTAGCACCAAATCCAATTTGCCATCTGATCTAACTTCTGGAGGCAGTCAAAATGATCCTTAGAATTCTTCCCTACCTTATTCCTGTGCTGAGATACAGGCTGCTCCAACCTGCTGTAAAATGCTTGATTTCGAGAGTGAGCGAAACTAATGAAAACATTGTTGGGGTAAAACCTAAAGGGAAAGACCTAGCACCAAATCCAATTTGCCATCTGATCTAACTTCTGGAGGCAGTCAAAATGAGCCTTAGAATTCTTCCCTACCTTATTCCTGTGCTGAGATACAGGCTGCTCCAACCTGCTGTAAAATGCTTGATTTCGAGAGTGAGCGAAACTAATGAAAACATTGTTGGGGTAAAACCTAAAGGGAAAGACCTAGCACCAAATCCAATTTGCCATCTGATCTAACTTCTGGAGGCAGTCAAAATGATCCTTAGAATTCTTCCCTACCTTATTCCTGTGCTGAGATACAGGCTGCTCCAACCTGCTGTAAAATGCTTGATTTCGAGAGTGAGCGAAACTAATGAAAACATTGTTGGGGTAAAACCTAAAGGGAAAGACCTAGCACCAAATCCAATTTGCCATCTGATCTAACTTCTGGAGGCAGTCAAAATGATCCTTAGAATTCTTCCCTACCTTATTCCTGTGCTGAGATACAGGCTGCTCCAACCTGCTGTAAAATGCTTGATTTCGAGAGTGAGCGAAACTAATGAAAACATTGTTGGGGTAAAACCTAAAGGGAAAGACCTAGCACCAAATCCAATTTGCCATCTGATCTAACTTCTGGAGGCAGTCAAAATGAGCCTTAGAATTCTTCCCTACCTTATTCCTGTGCTGAGATACAGGCTGCTCCAACCTGCTGTAAAATGCTTGATTTCGAGAGTGAGCGAAACTAATGAAAACATTGTTGGGGTAAAACCTAAAGGGAAAGACCTAGCACCAAATCCAATTTGCCATCTGATCTAACTTCTGGAGGCAGTCAAAATGATCCTTAGAATTCTTCCCTACCTTATTCCTGTGCTGAGATACAGGCTGCTCCAACCTGCTGTAAAATGCTTGATTTCGAGAGTGAGCGAAACTAATGAAAACATTGTTGGGGTAAAACCTAAAGGGAAAGACCTAGCACCAAATCCAATTTGCCATCTGATCTAACTTCTGGAGGCAGTCAAAATGAGCCTTAGAATTCTTCCCTACCTTATTCCTGTGCTGAGATACAGGCTGCTCCAACCTGCTGTAAAATGTTTGATTTCGAGAGTGAGCGAAACTAATGAAAACATTGTTGGGGTAAAACCTAAAGGGAAAGACCTAGCACCAAATCCAATTTGCCATCTGATCTAACTTCTGGAGGCAGTCAAAATGATCCTTAGAATTCTTCCCTACCTTATTCCTGTGCTGAGATACAGGCTGCTCCAACCTGCTGTAAAATGCTTGATTTCGAGAGTGAGCGAAACTAATGAAAACATTGTTGGGGTAAAACCTAAAGGGAAAGACCTAGCACCAAATCCAATTTGCCATCTGATCTAACTTCTGGAGGCAGTCAAAATGATCCTTAGAATTCTTCCCTACCTTATTCCTGTGCTGAGATACAGGCTGCTCCAACCTGCTGTGCTTGATTTCGAGAGTGAGCGAAACTAATGAAAACATTGTTGGGGTAAAACCTAAAGGGGAAAGACCTAGCACCAAATCCAATTTGCCATCTGATCTAACTTCTGGAGGCAGTCAAAATGAGCATTTGAATTCTTCCCTACCTTATTCCTGTGCTGAGATACAGGCTGCTCCAACCTGCTGTAAAATTGCTTGATTTCGAGAGTGAGCGAAACTAATGAAAACATTGTTGGGGTAAAACCTAAAGGGAAAGACCTAGCACCAAATCCAATTTGCCATCTGATCTAACTTCTGGAGGCAGTCAAAATGATCCTTAGAATTCTTCCCTACCTTATTCCTGTGCTGAGATACAGGCTGCTCCAACCTGCTGTAAAATGCTTGATTTCGAGAGTGAGCGAAACTAATGAAAACATTGTTGGGGTAAAACCTAAAGGGAAAGACCTAGCACCAAATCCAATTTGCCATCTGATCTAACTTCTGGAGGCAGTCAAAATGATCCTTAGAATTCTTCCCTACCTTATTCCTGTGCTGAGATACAGGCTGCTCCAACCTGCTGTAAAATGCTTGATTTCGAGAGTGAGCGAAACTAATGAAAACATTGTTGGGGTAAAACCTAAAGGGAAAGACCTAGCACCAAATCCAATTTGCCATCTGATCTAACTTCTGGAGGCAGTCAAAATGATCCTTAGAATTCTTCCCTACCTTATTCCTGTGCTGAGATACAGGCTGCTCCAACCTGCTGTAAAATGCTTGATTTCGAGAGTGAGCGAAACTAATGAAAACATTGTTGGGGTAAAACCTAAAGGGAAAGACCTAGCACCAAATCCAATTTGCCATCTGATCTAACTTCTGGAGGCAGTCAAAATGAGCCTTAGAATTCTTCCCTACCTTATTCCTGTGCTGAGATACAGGCTGCTCCAACCTGCTGTAAAATGCTTGATTTCGAGAGTGAGCGAAACTAATGAAAACATTGTTGGGGTAAAACCTAAAGGGAAAGACCTAGCACCAAATCCAATTTGCCATCTGATCTGACTTCTGGAGGCAGTCAAAATGATCCTTAGAATTCTTCCCTACCTTATTCCTGTGCTGAGATACAGGCTACTCCAACCTGCTGTAAAATGCTTGATTTCGAGAGTGAGCGAAACTAATGAAAACATTGTTGGGGTAAAACCTAAAGGGAAAGACCTAGCACCAAATCCAATTTGCCATCTGATCTAACTTCTGGAGGCAGTCAAAATGAGCCTTAGAATTCTTCCCTACCTTATTCCTGTGCTGAGATACAGGCTGCTCCAACCTGCTGTAAAATGCTTGATTTCGAGAGTGAGCGAAACTAATGAAAACATTGTTGGGGGTAAAACCTAAAGGGAAAGACCTAGCACCAAATCCAATTTGCCATCTGATCTAACTTCTGGAGGCAGTCAAAATGATCCTTAGAATTCTTCCCTACCTTATTCCTGTGCTGAGATACAGGCTGCTCCAACCTGCTGTAAAATGCTTGATTTCGAGAGTGAGCGAAACTAATGAAAACATTGTTGGGGTAAAACCTAAAGGGAAAGACCTAGCACCAAATCCAATTTGCCATCTGATCTAACTTCTGGAGGCAGTCAAAATGATCCTTAGAATTCTTCCCTACCTTATTCCTGTGCTGAGATACAGGCTGCTCCAACCTGCTGTAAAATGCTTGATTTCGAGAGTGAGCGAAACTAATGAAAACATTGTTGGGGTAAAACCTAAAGGGAAAGACCTAGCACCAAATCCAATTTGCCATCTGATCTAACTTCTGGAGGCAGTCAAAATGAGCCTTAGAATTCTTCCCTACCTTATTCCTGTGCTGAGATACAGGCTGCTCCAACCTGCTGTAAAATGCTTGATTTCGAGAGTGAGCGAAACTAATGAAAACATTGTTGGGGTAAAACCTAAAGGGAAAGACCTAGCACCAAATCCAATTTGCCATCTGATCTAACTTCTGGAGGCAGTCAAAATGATCCTTAGAATTCTTCCCTACCTTATTCCTGTGCTGAGATACAGGCTGCTCCAACCTGCTGTAAAATGCTTGATTTCGAGAGTGAGCGAAACTAATGAAAACATTGTTGGGGTAAAACCTAAAGGGGAAAGACCTAGCACCAAATCCAATTTGCCATCTGATCTAACTTCTGGAGGCAGTCAAAATGATCCTTAGAATTCTTCCCTACCTTATTCCTGTGCTGAGATACAGGCTGCTCCAACCTGCTGTAAAATGCTTGATTTCGAGAGTGAGCGAAACTAATGAAAACATTGTTGGGGTAAAACCTAAAGGGAAAGACCTAGCACCAAATCCAATTTGCCATCTGATCTAACTTCTGGAGGCAGTCAAAATGAGTATTTGAATTCTTCCCTACCTTATTCCTGTGCTGAGATACAGGCTGCTCCAACCTGCTGTAAAATGCTTGATTTCGAGAGTGAGCGAAACTAATGAAAACATTGTTGGGGTAAAACCTAAAGGGAAAGACCTAGCACCAAATCCAATTTGCCATCTGATCTAACTTCTGGAGGCAGTCAAAATGATCCTTAGAATTCTTCCCTACCTTATTCCTGTGCTGAGATACAGGCTGCTCCAACCTGCTGTAAAATGCTTGATTTCGAGAGTGAGCGAAACTAATGAAAACATTGTTGGGGTAAAACCTAAAGGGAAAGACCTAGCACCAAATCCAATTTGCCATCTGATCTAACTTCTGGAGGCAGTCAAAATGAGCCTTAGAATTCTTCCCTACCTTATTCCTGTGCTGAGATACAGGCTGCTCCAACCTGCTGTAAAATGCTTGATTTCGAGAGTGAGCGAAACTAATGAAAACATTGTTGGGGTAAAACCTAAAGGGAAAGACCTAGCACCAAATCCAATTTGCCATCTGATCTGACTTCTGGAGGCAGTCAAAATGATCCTTAGAATTCTTCCCTACCTTATTCCTGTGCTGAGATACAGGCTACTCCAACCTGCTGTAAAATGCTTGATTTCGAGAGTGAGCGAAACTAATGAAAACATTGTTGGGGTAAAACCTAAAGGGAAAGACCTAGCACCAAATCCAATTTGCCATCTGATCTAACTTCTGGAGGCAGTCAAAATGAGCCTTAGAATTCTTCCCTACCTTATTCCTGTGCTGAGATACAGGCTGCTCCAACCTGCTGTAAAATGCTTGATTTCGAGAGTGAGCGAAACTAATGAAAACATTGTTGGGGTAAAACCTAAAGGGAAAGACCTAGCACCAAATCCAATTTGCCATCTGATCTAACTTCTGGAGGCAGTCAAAATGATCCTTAGAATTCTTCCCTACCTTATTCCTGTGCTGAGATACAGGCTGCTCCAACCTGCTGTAAAATGCTTGATTTCGAGAGTGAGCGAAACTAATGAAAACATTGTTGGGGTAAAACCTAAAGGGAAAGACCTAGCACCAAATCCAATTTGCCATCTGATCTAACTTCTGGAGGCAGTCAAAATGATCCTTAGAATTCTTCCCTACCTTATTCCTGTGCTGAGATACAGGCTGCTCCAACCTGCTGTAAAATGCTTGATTTCGAGAGTGAGCGAAACTAATGAAAACATTGTTGGGGTAAAACCTAAAGGGAAAGACCTAGCACCAAATCCAATTTGCCATCTGATCTAACTTCTGGAGGCAGTCAAAATGAGCATTTGAATTCTTCCCTACCTTATTCCTGTGCTGAGATACAGGCTGCTCCAACCTGCTGTAAAATGCTTGATTTCGAGAGTGAGCGAAACTAATGAAAACATTGTTGGGGTAAAACCTAAAGGGAAAGACCTAGCACCAAATCCAATTTGCCATCTGATCTAACTTCTGGAGGCAGTCAAAATGAGCATTTGAATTCTTCCCTACCTTATTCCTGTGCTGAGATACAGGCTGCTCCAACCTGCTGTAAAATGCTTGATTTCGAGAGTGAGCGAAACTAATGAAAACATTGTTGGGGTAAAACCTAAAGGGAAAGACCTAGCACCAAATCCAATTTGCCATCTGATCTAACTTCTGGAGGCAGTCAAAATGAGCATTTGAATTCTTCCCTACCTTATTCCTGTGCTGAGATACAGGCTGCTCCAACCTGCTGTAAAATGCTTGATTTCGAGAGTGAGCGAAACTAATGAAAACATTGTTGGGGTAAAACCTAAAGGGAAAGACCTAGCACCAAATCCAATTTGCCATCTGATCTAACTTCTGGAGGCAGTCAAAATGATCCTTAGAATTCTTCCCTACCTTATTCCTGTGCTGAGATACAGGCTGCTCCAACCTGCTGTAAAATGCTTGATTTCGAGAGTGAGCGAAACTAATGAAAACATTGTTGGGGTAAAACCTAAAGGGAAAGACCTAGCACCAAATCCAATTTGCCATCTGATCTAACTTCTGGAGGCAGTCAAAATGATCCTTAGAATTCTTCCCTACCTTATTCCTGTGCTGAGATACAGGCTGCTCCAACCTGCTGTAAAATGCTTGATTTCGAGAGTGAGCGAAACTAATGAAAACATTGTTGGGGTAAAACCTAAAGGGAAAGACCTAGCACCAAATCCAATTTGCCATCTGATCTAACTTCTGGAGGCAGTCAAAATGAGCATTTGAATTCTTCCCTACCTTATTCCTGTGCTGAGATACAGGCTGCTCCAACCTGCTGTAAAATGCTTGATTTCGAGAGTGAGCGAAACTAATGAAAACATTGTTGGGGTAAAACCTAAAGGGAAAGACCTAGCACCAAATCCAATTTGCCATCTGATCTAACTTCTGGAGGCAGTCAAAATGATCCTTAGAATTCTTCCCTACCTTATTCCCTGTGCTGAGATACAGGCTGCTCCAACCTGCTGTAAAATGCTTGATTTCGAGAGTGAGCGAAACTAATGAAAACATTGTTGGGGTAAAACCTAAAGGGAAAGACCTAGCACCAAATCCAATTTGCCATCTGATCTAACTTCTGGAGGCAGTCAAAATGAGCATTTGAATTCTTCCCTACCTTATTCCTGTGCTGAGATACAGGCTGCTCCAACCTGCTGTAAAATGCTTGATTTCGAGAGTGAGCGAAACTAATGAAAACATTGTTGGGGTAAAACCTAAAGGGAAAGACCTAGCACCAAATCCAATTTGCCATCTGATCTAACTTCTGGAGGCAGTCAAAATGAGCATTTGAATTCTTCCCTACCTTATTCCTGTGCTGAGATACAGGCTGCTCCAACCTGCTGTAAAATGCTTGATTTCGAGAGTGAGCGAAACTAATGAAAACATTGTTGGGGTAAAACCTAAAGGGAAAGACCTAGCACCAAATCCAATTTGCCATCTGATCTAACTTCTGGAGGCAGTCAAAATGATCCTTAGAATTCTTCCCTACCTTATTCCTGTGCTGAGATACAGGCTGCTCCAACCTGCTGTAAAATGCTTGATTTCGAGAGTGAGCGAAACTAATGAAAACATTGTTGGGGTAAAACCTAAAGGGAAAGACCTAGCACCAAATCCAATTTGCCATCTGATCTAACTTCTGGAGGCAGTCAAAATGAGCCGTAGAATTCTTCCCTACCTTATTCCTGTGCTGAGATACAGGCTGCTCCAACCTGCTGTAAAATGCTTGATTTCGAGAGTGAGCGAAACTAATGAAAACATTGTTGGGGTAAAAACCTAAAGGGAAAGACCTAGCACCAAATCCAATTTGCCATCTGATCTAACTTCTGGAGGCAGTCAAAATGAGCATTTGAATTCTTCCCTACCTTATTCCTGTGCTGAGATACAGGCTGCTCCAACCTGCTGTAAAATGCTTGATTTCGAGAGTGAGCGAAACTAATGAAAACATTGTTGGGGTAAAACCTAAAGGGAAAGACCTAGCACCAAATCCAATTTGCCATCTGATCTAACTTCTGGAGGCAGTCAAAATGAGCCTTAGAATTCTTCCCTACCTTATTCCTGTGCTGAGATACGGGCTGCTCCAACCTGCTGTAAAATGCTTGATTTCGAGAGTGAGCGAAACTAATGAAAACATTGTTGGGGTAAAACCTAAAGGGAAAGACCTAGCACCAAATCCAATTTGCCATCTGATCTAACTTCTGGAGGCAGTCAAAATGATCCTTAGAATTCTTCCCTACCTTATTCCTGTGCTGAGATACAGGCTGCTCCAACCTGCTGTAAAATGCTTGATTTCGAGAGTGAGCGAAACTAATGAAAACATTGTTGGGGTAAAACCTAAAGGGAAAGACCTAGCACCAAATCCAATTTGCCATCTGATCTAACTTCTGGAGGCAGTCAAAATGATCCTTAGAATTCTTCCCTACCTTATTCCTGTGCTGAGATACAGGCTGCTCCAACCTGCTGTAAAATGCTTGATTTCGAGAGTGAGCGAAACTAATGAAAACATTGTTGGGGTAAAACCTAAAGGGAAAGACCTAGCACCAAATCCAATTTGCCATCTGATCTAACTTCTGGAGGCAGTCAAAATGATCCTTAGAATTCTTCCCTACCTTATTCCTGTGCTGAGATACAGGCTGCTCCAACCTGCTGTAAAATGCTTGATTTCGAGAGTGAGCGAAACTAATGAAAACATTGTTGGGGTAAAACCTAAAGGGAAAGACCTAGCACCAAATCCAATTTGCCATCTGATCTAACTTCTGGAGGCAGTCAAAATGAGCCTTAGAATTCTTCCCTACCTTATTCCTGTGCTGAGATACAGGCTGCTCCAACCTGCTGTAAAATGCTTGATTTCGAGAGTGAGCGAAACTAATGAAAACATTGTTGGGGTAAAACCTAAAGGGAAAGACCTAGCACCAAATCCAATTTGCCATCTGATCTAACTTCTGGAGGCAGTCAAAATGATCCTTAGAATTCTTCCCTACCTTATTCCTGTGCTGAGATACAGGCTGCTCCAACCTGCTGTAAAATGCTTGATTTCGAGAGTGAGCGAAACTAATGAAAACATTGTTGGGGTAAAACCTAAAGGGAAAGACCTAGCACCAAATCCAATTTGCCATCTGATCTAACTTCTGGAGGCAGTCAAAATGAGCCTTAGAATTCTTCCCTACCTTATTCCTGTGCTGAGATACAGGCTGCTCCAACCTGCTGTAAAATGCTTGATTTCGAGAGTGAGCGAAACTAATGAAAACATTGTTGGGGTAAAACCTAAAGGGAAAGACCTAGCACCAAATCCAATTTGCCATCTGATCTAACTTCTGGAGGCAGTCAAAATGATCCTTAGAATTCTTCCCTACCTTATTCCTGTGCTGAGATACAGGCTGCTCCAACCTGCTGTAAAATGCTTGATTTCGAGAGTGAGCGAAACTAATGAAAACATTGTTGGGGTAAAACCTAAAGGGAAAGACCTAGCACCAAATCCAATTTGCCATCTGATCTAACTTCTGGAGGCAGTCAAAATGAGCATTTGAATTCTTCCCTACCTTATTCCTGTGCTGAGATACAGGCTGCTCCAACCTGCTGTAAAATGCTTGATTTCGAGAGTGAGCGAAACTAATGAAAACATTGTTGGGGTAAAACCTAAAGGGAAAGACCTAGCACCAAATCCAATTTGCCATCTGATCTAACTTCTGGAGGCAGTCAAAATGAGCCTTAGAATTCTTCCCTACCTTATTCCTGTGCTGAGATACGGGCTGCTCCAACCTGCTGTAAAATGCTTGATTTCGAGAGTGAGCGAAACTAATGAAAACATTGTTGGGGTAAAACCTAAAGGGAAAGACCTAGCACCAAATCCAATTTGCCATCTGATCTAACTTCTGGAGGCAGTCAAAATGAGCCTTAGAATTCTTCCCTACCTTATTCCTGTGCTGAGATACAGGCTGCTCCAACCTGCTGTAAAATGCTTGATTTCGAGAGTGAGCGAAACTAATGAAAACATTGTTGGGGTAAAACCTAAAGGGAAAGACCTAGCACCAAATCCAATTTGCCATCTGATCTAACTTCTGGAGGCAGTCAAAATGATCCTTAGAATTCTTCCCTACCTTATTCCTGTGCTGAGATACAGGCTGCTCCAACCTGCTGTAAAATGCTTGATTTCGAGAGTGAGCGAAACTAATGAAAACATTGTTGGGGTAAAACCTAAAGGGAAAGACCTAGCACCAAATCCAATTTGCCATCTGATCTAACTTCTGGAGGCAGTCAAAATGATCCTTAGAATTCTTCCCTACCTTATTCCTGTGCTGAGATACAGGCTGCTCCAACCTGCTGTAAAATGCTTGATTTCGAGAGTGAGCGAAACTAATGAAAACATTGTTGGGGTAAAACCTAAAGGGAAAGACCTAGCACCAAATCCAATTTGCCATCTGATCTAACTTCTGGAGGCAGTCAAAATGATCCTTAGAATTCTTCCCTACCTTATTCCTGTGCTGAGATACAGGCTGCTCCAACCTGCTGTAAAATGCTTGATTTCGAGAGTGAGCGAAACTAATGAAAACATTGTTGGGGGTAAAACCTAAAGGGAAAGACCTAGCACCAAATCCAATTTGCCATCTGATCTAACTTCTGGAGGCAGTCAAAATGATCCTTAGAATTCTTCCCTACCTTATTCCTGTGCTGAGATACAGGCTGCTCCAACCTGCTGTAAAATGCTTGATTTCGAGAGTGAGCGAAACTAATGAAAACATTGTTGGGGTAAAACCTAAAGGGAAAGACCTAGCACCAAATCCAATTTGCCATCTGATCTAACTTCTGGAGGCAGTCAAAATGAGCCTTAGAATTCTTCCCTACCTTATTCCTGTGCTGAGATACAGGCTGCTCCAACCTGCTGTAAAATGCTTGATTTCGAGAGTGAGCGAAACTAATGAAAACATTGTTGGGGTAAAAACCTAAAGGGAAAGACCTAGCACCAAATCCAATTTGCCATCTGATCTAACTTCTGGAGGCAGTCAAAATGATCCTTAGAATTCTTCCCTACCTTATTCCTGTGCTGAGATACAGGCTGCTCCAACCTGCTGTAAAATGCTTGATTTCGAGAGTGAGCGAAACTAATGAAAACATTGTTGGGGTAAAACCTAAAGGGAAAGACCTAGCACCAAATCCAATTTGCCATCTGATCTAACTTCTGGAGGCAGTCAAAATGATCCTTAGAATTCTTCCCTACCTTATTCCTGTGCTGAGATACAGGCTGCTCCAACCTGCTGTAAAATGCTTGATTTCGAGAGTGAGCGAAACTAATGAAAACATTGTTGGGGTAAAACCTAAAGGGAAAGACCTAGCACCAAATCCAATTTGCCATCTGATCTAACTTCTGGAGGCAGTCAAAATGATCCTTAGAATTCTTCCCTACCTTATTCCTGTGCTGAGATACAGGCTGCTCCAACCTGCTGTAAAATGCTTGATTTCGAGAGTGAGCGAAACTAATGAAAACATTGTTGGGGTAAAACCTAAAGGGAAAGACCTAGCACCAAATCCAATTTGCCATCTGATCTAACTTCTGGAGGCAGTCAAAATGATCCTTAGAATTCTTCCCTACCTTATTCCTGTGCTGAGATACAGGCTGCTCCAACCTGCTGTAAAATGCTTGATTTCGAGAGTGAGCGAAACTAATGAAAACATTGTTGGGGTAAAACCTAAAGGGAAAGACCTAGCACCAAATCCAATTGGCCATCTGATCTAACTTCTGGAGGCAGTCAAAATGATCCTTAGAATTCTTCCCTACCTTATTCCTGTGCTGAGATACAGGCTGCTCCAACCTGCTGTAAAATGCTTGATTTCGAGAGTGAGCGAAACTAATGAAAACATTGTTGGGGTAAAACCTAAAGGGAAAGACCTAGCACCAAATCCAATTTGCCATCTGATCTAACTTCTGGAGGCAGTCAAAATGATCCTTAGAATTCTTCCCTACCTTATTCCTGTGCTGAGATACAGGGCTGCTCCAACCTGCTGTAAAATGCTTGATTTCGAGAGTGAGCGAAACTAATGAAAACATTGTTGGGGTAAAACCTAAAGGGAAAGACCTAGCACCAAATCCAATTTGCCATCTGATCTAACTTCTGGAGGCAGTCAAAATGATCCTTAGAATTCTTCCCTACCTTATTCCTGTGCTGAGATACAGGCTGCTCCAACCTGCTGTAAAATGCTTGATTTCGAGAGTGAGCGAAACTAATGAAAACATTGTTGGGGTAAAACCTAAAGGGAAAGACCTAGCACCAAATCCAATTTGCCATCTGATCTAACTTCTGGAGGCAGTCAAAATGATCCTTAGAATTCTTCCCTACCTTATTCCTGTGCTGAGATACAGGCTGCTCCAACCTGCTGTAAAATGCTTGATTTGGAGAGTGAGCGAAACTAATGAAAACATTGTTGGGGTAAAACCTAAAGGGAAAGACCTAGCACCAAATCCAATTTGCCATCTGATCTAACTTCTGGAGGCAGTCAAAATGATCCTTAGAATTCTTCCCTACCTTATTCCTGTGCTGAGATACAGGCTGCTCCAACCTGCTGTAAAATGCTTGATTTCGAGAGTGAGCGAAACTAATGAAAACATTGTTGGGGTAAAACCTAAAGGGAAAGACCTAGCACCAAATCCAATTTGCCATCTGATCTAACTTCTGGAGGCAGTCAAAATGATCCTTAGAATTCTTCCCTACCTTATTCCTGTGCTGAGATACAGGCTGCTCCAACCTGCTGTAAAATGCTTGATTTCGAGAGTGAGCGAAACTAATGAAAACATTGTTGGGGTAAAACCTAAAGGGAAAGACCTAGCACCAAATCCAATTTGCCATCTGATCTAACTTCTGGAGGCAGTCAAAATGATCCTTAGAATTCTTCCCTACCTTATTCCTGTGCTGAGATACAGGCTGCTCCAACCTGCTGTAAAATGCTTGATTTCGAGAGTGAGCGAAACTAATGAAAACATTGTTGGGGTAAAACCTAAAGGGAAAGACCTAGCACCAAATCCAATTTGCCATCTGATCTAACTTCTGGAGGCAGTCAAAATGAGCCTTAGAATTCTTCCCTACCTTATTCCTGTGCTGAGATACAGGCTGCTCCAACCTGCTGTAAAATGCTTGATTTCGAGAGTGAGCGAAACTAATGAAAACATTGTTGGGGGTAAAACCTAAAGGGAAAGACCTAGCACCAAATCCAATTTGCCATCTGATCTAACTTCTGGAGGCAGTCAAAATGATCCTTAGAATTCTTCCCTACCTTATTCCTGTGCTGAGATACAGGCTGCTCCAACCTGCTGTAAAATGCTTGATTTCGAGAGTGAGCGAAAACTAATGAAAACATTGTTGGGGTAAAACCTAAAGGGAAAGACCTAGCACCAAATCCAATTTGCCATCTGATCTAACTTCTGGAGGCAGTCAAAATGAGCCTTAGAATTCTTCCCTACCTTATTCCTGTGCTGAGATACAGGCTGCTCCAACCTGCTGTAAAATGCTTGATTTCGAGGAGTGAGCGAAACTAATGAAAACATTGTTGGGGTAAAACCTAAAGGGAAAGACCTAGCACCAAATCCAATTTGCCATCTGATCTAACTTCTGGAGGCAGTCAAAATGAGCCTTAGAATTCTTCCCTACCTTATTCCTGTGCTGAGATACAGGCTGCTCCAACCTGCTGTAAAATGCTTGATTTCGAGAGTGAGCGAAACTAATGAAAACATTGTTGGGGTAAAACCTAAAGGGAAAGACCTAGCACCAAATCCAATTTGCCATCTGATCTAACTTCTGGAGGCAGTCAAAATGATCCTTAGAATTCTTCCCTACCTTATTCCTGTGCTGAGATACAGGCTGCTCCAACCTGCTGTAAAATGCTTGATTTCGAGAGTGAGCGAAACTAATGAAAACATTGTTGGGGTAAAACCTAAAGGGAAAGACCTAGCACCAAATCCAATTTGCCATCTGATCTAACTTCTGGAGGCAGTCAAAATGAGCCTTAGAATTCTTCCCTACCTTATTCCTGTGCTGAGATACAGGCTGCTCCAACCTGCTGTAAAATGCTTGATTTCGAGAGTGAGCGAAACTAATGAAAACATTGTTGGGGTAAAACCTAAAGGGAAAGACCTAGCACCAAATCCAATTTGCCATCTGATCTAACTTCTGGAGGCAGTCAAAATGAGCCTTAGAATTCTTCCCTACCTTATTCCTGTGCTGAGATACAGGGCTGCTCCAACCTGCTGTAAAATGCTTGATTTCGAGAGTGAGCGAAACTAATGAAAACATTGTTGGGGTAAAACCTAAAGGGAAAGACCTAGCACCAAATCCAATTTGCCATCTGATCTAACTTCTGGAGGCAGTCAAAATGAGCCTTAGAATTCTTCCCTACCTTATTCCTGTGCTTGAGATACAGGCTGCTCCAACCTGCTGTAAAATGCTTGATTTCGAGAGTGAGCGAAACTAATGAAAACATTGTTGGGGTAAAACCTAAAGGGAAAGACCTAGCACCAAATCCAATTTGCCATCTGATCTAACTTCTGGAGGCAGTCAAAATGAGCCTTAGAATTCTTCCCTACCTTATTCCTGTGCTGAGATACAGGCTGCTCCAACCTGCTGTAAAATGCTTGATTTCGAGAGTGAGCGAAACTAATGAAAACATTGTTGGGGTAAAACCTAAAGGGAAAGACCTAGCACCAAATCCAATTTGCCATCTGATCTAACTTCTGGAGGCAGTCAAAATGATCCTTAGAATTCTTCCCTACCTTATTCCTGTGCTGAGATACAGGCTGCTCCAACCTGCTGTAAAATGCTTGATTTCGAGAGTGAGCGAAACTAATGAAAACATTGTTGGGGTAAAACCTAAAGGGGAAAGACCTAGCACCAAATCCAATTTGCCATCTGATCTAACTTCTGGAGGCAGTCAAAATGAGCCTTAGAATTCTTCCCTACCTTATTCCTGTGCTGAGATACAGGCTGCTCCAACCTGCTGTAAAATGCTTGATTTCGAGAGTGAGCGAAACTAATGAAAACATTGTTGGGGTAAAACCTAAAGGGAAAGACCTAGCACCAAATCCAATTTGCCATCTGATCTAACTTCTGGAGGCAGTCAAAATGAGCCTTAGAATTCTTCCCTACCTTATTCCTGTGCTGAGATACAGGCTGCTCCAACCTGCTGTAAAATGCTTGATTTCGAGAGTGAGCGAAACTAATGAAAACATTGTTGGGGTAAAACCTAAAGGGAAAGACCTAGCACCAAATCCAATTTGCCATCTGATCTAACTTCTGGAGGCAGTCAAAATGATCCTTAGAATTCTTCCCTACCTTATTCCTGTGCTGAGATACAGGCTGCTCCAACCTGCTGTAAAATGCTTGATTTCGAGAGTGAGCGAAACTAATGAAAACATTGTTGGGGTAAAACCTAAAGGGAAAGACCTAGCACCAAATCCAATTTGCCATCTGATCTAACTTCTGGAGGCAGTCAAAATGAGCCTTAGAATTCTTCCCTACCTTATTCCTGTGCTGAGATACAGGCTGCTCCAACCTGCTGTAAAATGCTTGATTTCGAGAGGTGAGCGAAACTAATGAAAACATTGTTGGGGTAAAACCTAAAGGGAAAGACCTAGCACCAAATCCAATTTGCCATCTGATCTAACTTCTGGAGGCAGTCAAAATGAGCCTTAGAATTCTTCCCTACCTTATTCCTGTGCTGAGATACAGGCTGCTCCAACCTGCTGTAAAATGCTTGATTTCGAGAGTGAGCGAAACTAATGAAAACATTGTTGGGGTAAAACCTAAAGGGAAAGACCTAGCACCAAATCCAATTTGCCATCTGATCTAACTTCTGGAGGCAGTCAAAATGATCCTTAGAATTCTTCCCTACCTTATTCCTGTGCTGAGATACAGGCTGCTCCAACCTGCTGTAAAATGCTTGATTTCGAGAGTGAGCGAAACTAATGAAAACATTGTTGGGGTAAAACCTAAAGGGAAAGACCTAGCACCAAATCCAATTTGCCATCTGATCTAACTTCTGGAGGCAGTCAAAATGAGCCTTAGAATTCTTCCCTACCTTATTCCTGTGCTGAGATACAGGCTGCTCCAACCTGCTGTAAAATGCTTGATTTCGAGAGTGAGCGAAACTAATGAAAACATTGTTGGGGTAAAACCTAAAGGGAAAGACCTAGCACCAAATCCAATTTGCCATCTGATCTAACTTCTGGAGGCAGTCAAAATGATCCTTAGAATTCTTCCCTACCTTATTCCTGTGCTGAGATACAGGCTGCTCCAACCTGCTGTAAAATGCTTGATTTCGAGAGTGAGCGAAACTAATGAAAACATTGTTGGGGTAAAACCTAAAGGGAAAGACCTAGCACCAAATCCAATTTGCCATCTGATCTAACTTCTGGAGGCAGTCAAAATGAGCCTTAGAATTCTTCCCTACCTTATTCCTGTGCTGAGATACAGGCTGCTCCAACCTGCTGTAAAATGCTTGATTTCGAGAGTGAGCGAAACTAATGAAAACATTGTTGGGGTAAAACCTAAAGGGAAAGACCTAGCACCAAATCCAATTTGCCATCTGATCTAACTTCTGGAGGCAATCAAAATGAGCATTTGAATTCTTCCCTACCTTATTCCTGTGCTGAGATACAGGCTGCTCCAACCTGCTGTAAAATGCTTGATTTCGAGAGTGAGCGAAACTAATGAAAACATTGTTGGGGTAAAACCTAAAGGGAAAAGACCTAGCACCAAATCCAATTTGCCATCTGATCTAACTTCTGGAGGCAGTCAAAATGAGCCTTAGAATTCTTCCCTACCTTATTCCTGTGCTGAGATACAGGCTGCTCCAACCTGCTGTAAAATGCTTGATTTCGAGAGTGAGCGAAACTAATGAAAACATTGTTGGGGTAAAACCTAAAGGGAAAGACCTAGCACCAAATCCAATTTGCCATCTGATCTAACTTCTGGAGGCAGTCAAAATGATCCTTAGAATTCTTCCCTACCTTATTCCTGTGCTGAGATACAGGCTGCTCCAACCTGCTGTAAAATGCTTGATTTCGAGAGTGAGCGAAACTAATGAAAACATTGTTGGGGTAAAACCTAAAGGGAAAGACCTAGCACCAAATCCAATTTGCCATCTGATCTAACTTCTGGAGGCAGTCAAAATGATCCTTAGAATTCTTCCCTACCTTATTCCTGTGCTGAGATACAGGCTGCTCCAACCTGCTGTAAAATGCTTGATTTCGAGAGTGAGCGAAACTAATGAAAAACATTGTTGGGGTAAAACCTAAAGGGAAAGACCTAGCACCAAATCCAATTTGCCATCTGATCTAACTTCTGGAGGCAGTCAAAATGATCCTTAGAATTCTTCCCTACCTTATTCCTGTGCTGAGATACAGGCTGCTCCAACCTGCTGTAAAATGCTTGATTTCGAGAGTGAGCGAAACTAATGAAAACATTGTTGGGGTAAAACCTAAAGGGAAAGACCTAGCACCAAATCCAATTTGCCATCTGATCTAACTTCTGGAGGCAGTCAAAATGATCCTTAGAATTCTTCCCTACCTTATTCCTGTGCTGAGATACAGGCTGCTCCAACCTGCTGTAAAATGCTTGATTTCGAGAGTGAGCGAAACTAATGAAAACATTGTTGGGGTAAAACCTAAAGGGAAAGACCTAGCACCAAATCCAATTTGCCATCTGATCTAACTTCTGGAGGCAGTCAAAATGAGTATTTGAATTCTTCCCTACCTTATTCCTGTGCTGAGATACAGGCTGCTCCAACCTGCTGTAAAATGCTTGATTTCGAGAGGTGAGCGAAACTAATGAAAACATTGTTGGGGTAAAACCTAAAGGGAAAGACCTAGCACCAAATCCAATTTGCCATCTGATCTAACTTCTGGAGGCAGTCAAAATGATCCTTAGAATTCTTCCCTACCTTATTCCTGTGCTGAGATACAGGCTGCTCCAACCTGCTGTAAAATGCTTGATTTCGAGAGTGAGCGAAAACTAATGAAAACATTGTTGGGGTAAAACCTAAAGGGAAAGACCTAGCACCAAATCCAATTTGCCATCTGATCTAACTTCTGGAGGCAGTCAAAATGATCCTTAGAATTCTTCCCTACCTTATTCCTGTGCTGAGATACAGGCTGCTCCAACCTGCTGTAAAATGCTTGATTTCGAGAGTGAGCGAAACTAATGAAAACATTGTTGGGGGTAAAACCTAAAGGGAAAGACCTAGCACCAAATCCAATTTGCCATCTGATCTAACTTCTGGAGGCAGTCAAAATGATCCTTAGAATTCTTCCCTACCTTATTCCTGTGCTGAGATACAGGCTGCTCCAACCTGCTGTAAAATGCTTGATTTCGAGAGTGAGCGAAACTAATGAAAACATTGTTGGGGTAAAACCTAAAGGGAAAGACCCTAGCACCAAATCCAATTTGCCATCTGATCTAACTTCTGGAGGCAGTCAAAATGATCCTTAGAATTCTTCCCTACCTTATTCCTGTGCTGAGATACAGGCTGCTCCAACCTGCTGTAAAATGCTTGATTTCGAGAGTGAGCGAAACTAATGAAAACATTGTTGGGGTAAAACCTAAAGGGAAAGACCTAGCACCAAATCCAATTTGCCATCTGATCTAACTTCTGGAGGCAGTCAAAATGAGTATTTGAATTCTTCCCTACCTTATTCCTGTGCTGAGATACAGGCTGCTCCAACCTGCTGTAAAATGCTTGATTTCGAGAGTGAGCGAAACTAATGAAAACATTGTTGGGGTAAAACCTAAAGGGAAAGACCTAGCACCAAATCCAATTTGCCATCTGATCTAACTTCTGGAGGCAGTCAAAATGATCCTTAGAATTCTTCCCTACCTTATTCCTGTGCTGAGATACAGGCTGCTCCAACCTGCTGTAAAATGCTTGATTTCGAGAGTGAGCGAAACTAATGAAAACATTGTTGGGGTAAAACCTAAAGGGAAAGACCTAGCACCAAATCCAATTTGCCATCTGATCTAACTTCTGGAGGCAGTCAAAATGAGCCTTAGAATTCTTCCCTACCTTATTCCTGTGCTGAGATACAGGCTGCTCCAACCTGCTGTAAAATGCTTGATTTCGAGAGTGAGCGAAACTAATGAAAACATTGTTGGGGTAAAACCTAAAGGGAAAGACCTAGCACCAAATCCAATTTGCCATCTGATCTAACTTCTGGAGGCAGTCAAAATGATCCTTAGAATTCTTCCCTACCTTATTCCTGTGCTGAGATACAGGCTGCTCCAACCTGCTGTAAAATGCTTGATTTCGAGAGTGAGCGAAACTAATGAAAACATTGTTGGGGTAAAACCTAAAGGGAAAGACCTAGCACCAAATCCAATTTGCCATCTGATCTAACTTCTGGAGGCAGTCAAAATGATCCTTAGAATTCTTCCCTACCTTATTCCTGTGCTGAGATACAGGCTGCTCCAACCTGCTGTAAAATGCTTGATTTCGAGAGTGAGCGAAACTAATGAAAACATTGTTGGGGTAAAACCTAAAGGGAAAGACCTAGCACCAAATCCAATTTGCCATCTGATCTAACTTCTGGAGGCAGTCAAAATGATCCTTAGAATTCTTCCCTACCTTATTCCTGTGCTGAGATACAGGCTGCTCCAACCTGCTGTAAAATGCTTGATTTCGAGAGTGAGCGAAACTAATGAAAACATTGTTGGGGTAAAACCTTAAGGGAAAGACCTAGCACCAAATCCAATTTGCCATCTGATCTAACTTCTGGAGGCAGTCAAAATGATCCTTAGAATTCTTCCCTACCTTATTCCTGTGCTGAGATACAGGCTGCTCCAACCTGCTGTAAAATGCTTGATTTCGAGAGTGAGCGAAACTAATGAAAACATTGTTGGGGTAAAACCTAAAGGGAAAGACCTAGCACCAAATCCAATTTGCCATCTGATCTAACTTCTGGAGGCAGTCAAAATGATCCTTAGAATTCTTCCCTACCTTATTCCTGTGCTGAGATACAGGCTGCTCCAACCTGCTGTAAAATGCTTGATTTCGAGAGTGAGCGAAACTAATGAAAACATTGTTGGGGTAAAACCTTAAGGGAAAGACCTAGCACCAAATCCAATTTGCCATCTGATCTAACTTCTGGAGGCAGTCAAAATGATCCTTAGAATTCTTCCCTACCTTATTCCTGTGCTGAGATACAGGCTGCTCCAACCTGCTGTAAAATGCTTGATTTCGAGAGTGAGCGAAACTAATGAAAACATTGTTGGGGTAAAACCTAAAGGGAAAGACCTAGCACCAAATCCAATTTGCCATCTGATCTAACTTCTGGAGGCAGTCAAAATGAGCCTTAGAATTCTTCCCTACCTTATTCCTGTGCTGAGATACAGGCTGCTCCAACCTGCTGTAAAATGCTTGATTTCGAGAGTGAGCGAAACTAATGAAAACATTGTTGGGGTAAAACCTAAAGGGAAAGACCTAGCACCAAATCCAATTTGCCATCTGATCTAACTTCTGGAGGCAGTCAAAATGATCCTTAGAATTCTTCCCTACCTTATTCCTGTGC
Source organism: Melanerpes formicivorus (assembly GCF_026170545.1). Lineage (NCBI taxonomy): Eukaryota > Metazoa > Chordata > Aves > Piciformes > Picidae > Melanerpes > Melanerpes formicivorus. The sequence continues at coordinate 49,767 of NW_027143652.1, forward strand.
TGAGATACAGGCTGCTCCAACCTGCTGTAAAATGCTTGATTTCGAGAGTGAGCGAAACTAATGAAAACATTGTTGGGGTAAAACCTAAAGGGAAAGACCTAGCACCAAATCCAATTTGCCATCTGATCTAACTTCTGGAGGCAGTCAAAATGATCCTTAGAATTCTTCCCTACCTTATTCCTGTGCTGAGATACAGGCTGCTCCAACCTGCTGTAAAATGCTTGATTTCGAGAGTGAGCGAAACTAATGAAAACATTGTTGGGGTAAAACCTAAAGGGAAAGACCTAGCACCAAATCCAATTTGCCATCTGATCTAACTTCTGGAGGCAGTCAAAATGATCCTTAGAATTCTTCCCTACCTTATTCCTGTGCTGAGATACAGGCTGCTCTAACCTGCTGTAAAATGCTTGATTTCGAGAGTGAGCGAAACTAATGAAAACATTGTTGGGGTAAAACCTAAAGGGAAAGACCTAGCACCAAATCCAATTTGCCATCTGATCTAACTTCTGGAGGCAGTCAAAATGATCCTTAGAATTCTTCCCTACCTTATTCCTGTGCTGAGATACAGGCTGCTCCAACCTGCTGTAAAATGCTTGATTTCAAGAGTGAGCGAAACTAATGAAAACATTGTTGGGGTAAAACCTAAAGGGAAAGAACTAGCACCAAATCCAATTTGCCATCTGATCTAACTTCTGGAGGCAGTCAAAATGATCCTTAGAATTCTTCCCTACCTTATTCCTGTGCTGAGATACAGGCTGCTCCAACCTGCTGTAAAATGCTTGATTTCGAGAGTGAGCGAAACTAATGAAAACATTGTTGGGGTAAAACCTAAAGGGAAAGACCTAGCACCAAATCCAATTTGCCATCTGATCTAACTTCTGGAGGCAGTCAAAATGATCCTTAGAATTCTTCCCTACCTTATTCCTGTGCTGAGATACAGGCTGCTCCAACCTGCTGTAAAATGCTTGATTTCGAGAGTGAGCGAAACTAATGAAAACATTGTTGGGGTAAAACCTAAAGGGAAAGACCTAGCACCAAATCCAATTTGCCATCTGATCTAACTTCTGGAGGCAGTCAAAATGATCCTTAGAATTCTTCCCTACCTTATTCCTGTGCTGAGATACAGGCTGCTCCAACCTGCTGTAAAATGCTTGATTTCGAGAGTGAGCGAAACTAATGAAAACATTGTTGGGGTAAAACCTAAAGGGAAAGACCTAGCACCAAATCCAATTTGCCATCTGATCTAACTTCTGGAGGCAGTCAAAATGATCCTTAGAATTCTTCCCTACCTTATTCCTGTGCTGAGATACAGGCTGCTCCAACCTGCTGTAAAATGCTTGATTTCGAGAGTGAGCGAAACTAATGAAAACATTGTTGGGGTAAAACCTTAAGGGAAAGACCTAGCACCAAATCCAATTTGCCATCTGATCTAACTTCTGGAGGCAGTCAAAATGATCCTTAGAATTCTTCCCTACCTTATTCCTGTGCTGAGATACAGGCTGCTCCAACCTGCTGTAAAATGCTTGATTTCGAGAGTGAGCGAAACTAATGAAAACATTGTTGGGGTAAAACCTAAAGGGAAAGACCTAGCACCAAATCCAATTTGCCATCTGATCTAACTTCTGGAGGCAGTCAAAATGATCCTTAGAATTCTTCCCTACCTTATTCCTGTGCTGAGATACAGGCTGCTCCAACCTGCTGTAAAATGCTTGATTTCGAGAGTGAGCGAAACTAATGAAAACATTGTTGGGGTAAAACCTAAAGGGAAAGACCTAGCACCAAATCCAATTTGCCATCTGATCTAACTTCTGGAGGCAGTCAAAATGATCCTTAGAATTCTTCCCTACCTTATTCCTGTGCTGAGATACAGGCTGCTCCAACCTGCTGTAAAATGCTTGATTTCGAGAGTGAGCGAAACTAATGAAAACATTGTTGGGGTAAAACCTAAAGGGAAAGACCTAGCACCAAATCCAATTTGCCATCTGATCTAACTTCTGGAGGCAGTCAAAATGATCCTTAGAATTCTTCCCTACCTTATTCCTGTGCTGAGATACAGGCTGCTCCAACCTGCTGTAAAATGCTTGATTTCGAGAGTGAGCGAAACTAATGAAAACATTGTTGGGGTAAAACCTTAAGGGAAAGACCTAGCACCAAATCCAATTTGCCATCTGATCTAACTTCTGGAGGCAGTCAAAATGAGCCTTAGAATTCTTCCCTACCTTATTCCTGTGCTGAGATACAGGCT